>NC_056629.2:191770209-192073164 GCF_002870075.4 Lactuca sativa
CCGCGGTCCAGTGTGCCTTGCCAGGGTTCCCCTGATACCTGCTAACCATGCTCAAGGAAAATGCTACATCAGGTCGAGTACATGTCATAGCATACATGATCGATCCTACAACCGAAGCATAAGGTATTCGACTCATTTCTGCTATCTCAACCTCAATACTAGGGCTTTGTGTCGTACTCAATCTGGCGTTACTCTGGATGGGTAACTCTCCTTTCTTGGAGTCCTGCATGTTGAATCTCTTCAGCACCTTATCCAAGTAGGTACTTTGACTAAGTCCAATTAGTCTTTTACTCCGGTCTCTCAAGATCCTTATCCCTAGAATATAGGCAGCTTCTCCTAGGTCCTTCATAGAGAAACACTTCCCAAGCCAGGACTTAACTTCCTGCAGAGTTGGGATGTCATTTCCTATGAGTAGTATGTCATCCACATACAATACCAAAAAGCTAATTATACTCCCACTAGCCTTGACATATACACAAGATTCATCTTCACTCCTAGAAAAACCAAATTCCTTGACTTTCTCATCAAAGCAAAGATTCCATCTGCGAGGTGCTTGCTTTAACCCATAAATGGATTTCTCAAGCTTACACACTCTATTAGGGTACTCTGTGTTGACAAAATCCTCTGGCTGACTCATGTAAACATCCTCAGCCAACTTTCCATTAAGGAAAGCGGTTTTGACATCCATTTGCCATATTTCATAGTCATGAAATGCGGCTATGGCTAACAGAACCCTAATAGACTTAATCTTGGCCACTGGAGAAAAGGTTCATCATAATCAACTCCCGGAGTTTGTGAGAAACCCTTTGCAACCAGTTTTGCCTTATAAGTGTGTACATTACCATCCATGTCGGTCTTCTTCTTGAAGATCCATTTGTACCCTACAGTCTTACGACCTGGTACATTCTCAACCAAGTTCCAAACTTGATTGTCATACATGGACTGTATCTCGCTGTCCATTGCCTCTTTCCACTTGGCTGGCTCAGGGCTTGCCATGGCTTCCACGTAACTGTTAGGTTCATCCATACCTATCAGTGTATCATCATTGATAAGTGTATCACCTTCCGCAGTAATATGGAATCCATAGTAATGCTCAGGTGCATTCCTAACCCTTGAGGAACGCCTCAGAGGTACAGACTTGTCAATTGGCTCAACAGGAGTTTCCTCCTCAAGTTGAGTGCTAGGGTTTGAAGTTCCTTCACCACTTGAATCTTGAATTTCTTCAAGGTCAACTTGCCTCCCACTGTTTCCTTGGCTTATGAACTCTCTCTCTCTCTCTCTGTCTCTCTCTCTCTCTCTCTCTCTCACTCTCAAGACAACCCTCCTAGCTACAAAGACCACATTTTCACTAGGTCTGTAGAAGAGGTAACCAAAGAATTGTTGTGGGTAGCCAATGAAAATACACCTCTCGCTTCGAGGTTCGATCTTATCATGAGTCTCGCATCTCACGAAAGCCTCGCAACCCTAAATCTTGATGTGGTCTAGTTTGGGTACTTTACCAGTCCACATCTCATGAGGAGTTTTGGCAACTTTCTTTGTAGGGACTAGATTAACAGAATCAATACACAATACATTATTTCCTAATTTATCAACCACAGATACAGTTTCATACACGCCATCACAAGGTAATGCTTTAAAATAAAGAACATTATTAAAGAAAGCATTAATCGAACCAACTTCATTATCAAATGAAAAGGTGAAACCTTGTTTATACAATGCATGAAAGGAAATAATGTTTCTTGCCATTTCTGGAGAATAACAACACTTATTCAAATCTAAACTAAACCCACTACTTAGCGATAAAGTATAAACTTCAATATTGGTGACAGGTAAAGCTTTCATATTCCCCATGATTAAGTTTATTCTTCCATGCTCCACATTCTCACTTCTTCTTAGTCCTTGCAAATCAGAACAGATATGAATACCACAACCGGTATCAAGGACCCAAGAATTAGAATGGGATGATTTATTAGATAAGATAGTGTAAATACCTGCATGGTTGGGTTTAACTTTCCCATCCTTCACATCTTGCTGGTATTTTGGGCAGTTCCGCTTCCAATGTGACTTTTCATGGCAATAGAAGCATTCAGCCTCTTTTGGGTCAGAAGAAGGAGTGATGTAACCTTTCTTGGTTCCACTTGAAGAAGAGCCATCAAGGGTCCTAGCCTTGGTACCCTTCGGAGAGCTCTTTCTCTTCTTCCCTCGACCTTTCCCGATTGCCAAAACCGGGGCGGAGTTTGGAGTAGGAGTGTTAACAATCGACTTCCCCATAAGACCTGTTTCTGCGGTCTTGAGAAGTCCCTGAAGTTTGCTGAGTGTGACCTCTTCCTTATTAATGTGACATGTCATGCGGAATTGATCATAGCACGATGTTTGTGCCTGATTGGATGCTAAACGTCAGTTCGGGGCTTGAACGCGTGCTTGGTTCCTATGTAATATGAAAAGATACATATTTGTATCTAATTAGGCTTTGAACTATTAATTAGTTGAGGATATACACTTCTAGTTGCGAAAACACTTCATTTCAAGTGTTTGGAGTAACACGGGTGACATCTATGGACGTATATGGCTTGGATATGGAGTTTACTCTTCAAGAGTAAACTCCCAAGAGAGTTTAAGGCCCTAATGACCCACTCCCCATGCGTTTACGGCCATAAACTCATGGTGGGGTGTTCTAGGGTGCTAAATGGCCTTATAACATTTGAGGGGTGATGCTAGTTTTGGTTTTAAGGCATTGGAAGTGTTTAACCCAACATATGGACCACTATAAGGAGTTTACAGCAGTAAACTAAGAGTTTACGGCCGTAAGATCCCCCACACACCTTCCTTTGATGTTTTGGTGGTCCTAGGTCATTCACAAGTGTTTCTAGCTAAATCTACAAGCCATGGATTGAATTTAAGGCACCAATTGACCCATTTATAGGAGTTTACGGCCCAGGAACCCATACTTAGGTTTTTTACAACCGTGAACCCCTAAGGGAGTAGTTTTCATCAAGTTTAAGGCTCCTAATTCGTTTGTGGTTGCTTCTAGACTTTATTCCAAGGCTTAGGAGGTGTTTAAGTGGCATTTTAACACCTTAAAAGGAGTTTACTACCCATGAAAGGGTGTTTACGGCCCAAGCATGTTCTTGGGCAGTAAACTCATGTTTACTCCCTAAATGATGAGTTCAAGGTGTTCCAATTCCATTCCAATAATTCCTTAAGCCATATCTAAGCTCCAAAGGTGGTTTGGAAGGGTTTTTGGGCTCCAAAACCCATTTTATGTGAGTTCACGGCCTAGGACTGTTCTAGGGCCGTAAACTCATGTTAAGGGTCCTATTTCATAGATTAAACACGAATTTGAAGGCTAAAGATGTTATACTATGAGCTAGGATTGTTACCTTGATGATTTGGAGCTTGAAATGAGTGATTTTGGATCAAGAACTTGGATTTGAGGAGAGAGGTTAGAGATAGAGTGAAAAGGATTCAAATGAGGCTTAATCAACTTTATATATGGTTTGGATTTGAGACAGTGGAATTCTACCCGATACTGACGTTAGACGAGGCTTTTGGTTGTACCCGATTTAACTGTTTATAACCCGACGGAATAAAACTAAAATTTTTCCAAATAATAATTTGAGGCATTTTCATGTGTTTCTAACAGGTTTGGATACCAATTAAGTCATAATAGAAGTCTCGAAATAAATGACTTAATTTAAAAATGTAAACGGAAATGATTCGAAAAAAGACGAATTTTATGGACGGAAACGGGTTACGGCGATGGAGCAAACTTCGGGTTGTCACAGAGTTGTAGTGTAATTTCATTTGATTAGTGGAATTCAAGATGGTTGGGATCTTTCATGTTTGAGAAATGTAAGGGGTGGTGAGAACACGAATGCAAGGTGAGTTTCTGCTAGGTTCATGTTTTCAAGAATGTAAGTGTGGTCCTCGTATCAAAAGTTTCAAGGAAAAGGTTTCATGGTAGTTTGGTGTCTCTTCTGGGACAATGAAGTAAGGGTTCAAGGTGCTTATGCTACTCGATTTGGCTATTAGCTTATGGTTGATTAGCTCATTAAGTCGGTCGCTGCCATTAGTAGGGTAAGAATAGTGACGACCTATCGCTCCTAGGGTGAATGATACATTGTTTTTAGGAATGGTTCTACATGTGTCGAGGTCAAGCAAGGTATTGGATTTCCATATTTTTGGCATAGAAGTGATGTTTATTTTGCATTATTTAAAGTTTATGGGTCAATGATTCATTCTCCATCAGGAAGTGTGAGTCATGCTAATACTGGGTTTTGATTGTAACATTGGAAGATCGTTGTGTATATGAGTCGTCATTTAGCCGAAGCAAGGTTCAGGAAGAATTAACCGGTTCCTCCGGGTGCCTGGAAAGTAGCAATGAGTGATTGCAAGGATGATATCAAGTTTAAGTGGGGGAGAGTTGTAATATCCAATTTCAAGAAGCTTACTATTTTGGGAAATATGGGCATTAAATGAATCAATCTAGAGCCCTGGACTTCATGGGGTTTGGTTTTTAGGCCCATTTGGGAGTAGATTATATAGGTTGTGTGATCTAAGCTTTTGGTTTGTGCTTTAGAGGTCCAGGGGCATAATGGTATTGTTGGGCTTTTCATTACCTTTATGGCCATATAAAGAACACTAAAAACTGAGTTGGGACGTAGAAGTTATGACCTTTGGAAGTTAGGAAGGAATGTGGTGTTGACCTCTACATTGGGCGTATTGGATGGAAGAAACTCCGACGTTCTTTAAGTATGTCGGGCGTACATGTGGTACTCACGACGTACTCACGTGAATCATAAACCTAAATTTTAAGGTTTGGACCCTATAAAACCTCATTATCTCCCTTGAGGTTAGCCTCATTTCCAGCCTCCATCCTCTCTTATCTTAATTTTGAAACCCTAGCCTCATTTGTGAGACTCTTGAGCCTTTGAGTGTTTTGGAGTGTTCTTGGTGCATCTTGGAGAAGGAAGAACTCATAGGAGAAGTTTACGCTGGCTTAGAGCTTGTAGATCCAAACCTTTTTCACCTTGATCTTTCTTCTGGAGGTATAAAGCTTCAATCTTGATGGTTCTTTAATGTAGATCTAGCTTTAGGTTATGTTTTAAGCATTTTTTTGGTCCCATGCTTTGGATATTGTGAGTAGAAGTTACTCCAAAACCTTTGATCCTCATTCTAGTCATTTTTGACGTCATTAAGTCATAAAAACCGAATCTTGATGGGTATATCTCTTCCATGCATGAATTAGTGGTCCTTTAGTGGAATGATGAATTTAGAGCTTTGTTTTGAACTCCATTAAGCCATGCAAAATCATAAAGTCGAGAACTTTATGACTTAAGATGTAACGAGCCAAAAATCAAGGGTAAAAATTTAACTTTTAATATAGCTAAAACATTGATACCATTTATTCTAAACATTTCAAATCATCATTAAGTAAAACATTTATCAGAGTTCATCCCAAAATCATTCACTGCGGAAATCATAGGTGTGTGCACTGCGATCAATCCGAGCTCTTCATTTCCAAATCGATGATACCTAAAACCAAAACTATAAACCGTAAGCATAAAGCTTAGTGAGTCCCCCAGAGCATACCCCACACACAATCCACATAACACATACCATATTAGCTATAAAAGCTACATATATCACATAAGCCATGCATACATAAACATGTAAGAATGCCATGGGCTACCCCACAGGGTCTTTACATAGGACTGTCATGGGCTACCCCACATGGTCTTACATCCAATGCCATGGCTACCCCACATGGTCTTTACCTAGGACTACCATGGGCTACCCCACATGGTCTTACATCCAATGCCACGGGCTCCCCCCGGCGTCTTCCACACAAGTATCACAAAGACAACTAGCATAACACATATCATATAATCACTAGCATACCACTTAGCATAAAGCTAACTATCATACCACATATCTCTACTATAGCTAGTGTACCGCACAACATAAAATGGGCCGGCCTTGGTGTCTTAGACCCATTGGCATGGTGAGAAGACTCGCCTCGCACTGCAGAAGCTTTCCGCATGAATTCCTTAGCTACTGCCCCACCAGCTTCCTGAGCTGTCACTACCAATCAATATACCCCAATTAGCAATCGGGTCTCATACCATAATCCTTAATCCATGCATGGGGTAAAATGACCATTTTACCCCTGCCCAATATGATCCAAAACTAAGACCCAAACCCAAAACAAAAGCCAAACATTATAATGTCCATAAAACCATCAATGGCCCAATTTTCCAAATTGGGCTTGGACCTTCCTAATGGACCTTATACTAAAGCCCAATATTCTCTTTAGTCAATAATCCTGACCCAATTGGCCCATGAAGGCCCACAACAACCTAGTCCAAGAATAGGCCCAAACCGAGGCCTATAATGCGAAGTCCATTTCTATATTGGGTCACAAGGCCCAATGGGCCCAAATATTCCATTATTGGCCCAAAGATACATTCAGGCCCAACTATCAGCAAATCCAGACCCAAAACCATTAGGGCTTAAAGGTCCGAAGTCCACAAAGGCCCAAGACCTCCCGAGAGCGTATGTTGGGCGTACCTCTTATGTACGCTTAGTGTACTGGGCAAAAGGGTTGTACGCACAGCATACCACATTGTACGCCCAACGTACAAACGGCTGATGCACAAAATTTATTAAGTGCTTAATGCTTCAAACCAAGGGACAAAATTACAGATCTGAGCTCTACTTAACGTCTTAATCCATAAAGTCACTGAATTGGTGACTTATATGACCCACATTAACCCAAAATCAAAGTATAACAATCTACTTCCATTAAAATGACCATAACTCTTGCATGAATCCATTAAGACCTCCAAGATGGCAACTTTCTGCCTTAGAGATTTAGTTAGCACCAAGGGTGGCAACCCTAAGCCTAAAAACGGATTTGGAACCATAAAGCTCCATTCTTGGGACCAAAAAGATCCAAAAACTCAACATAATAGATCTAAGAATTCAATGGTCAAGTTTAGAACTTTATACCTTCATCAAGCTGAAAATGAGTCACAAAAGCCAGATCCATAAGCTTCTTCTTGATCTCCATCTTTCCACCTAACTCCACCTTCTTGAAAATGGGCCAAACACTCCAAAAATGGACTCCATAAGCTCAAAATGCTACCATGAATGGTATAAGATGATTTCTAGGGTTTAGTGGGGTGGAGGCTAAAGATATTAGGGTTAGGTTATGAGATAAGGAGATTAAATAGGGTCCAACTCCCTAAAATAGGGTTCAGATCTGATTGGAGTACGCCCAACGTACATATGGTACGCCCAGCGTACTCCGGGGAACATTGGCGATCCTCCTGGTCAGTACACCCAACTTACTCCAAGGTACGCCCAGTGTACTACCTTCATCGCTAGTACTCCCCGCGTACGCTTCGTGTATGCCCTGTGTACTCGGCTAAGCCTGAAAACCACGAAACTTCTGAAGGCCATAATTTCTTCGTTATAAGCCCGATTCCAACGATCCTTATATCCACGGAAAGGTGAAGAGAAGCCCTACACTTCTAACAACTCAAACCTTTCTTAAGAACTTTCGAATAAAAACCCATTTTCCACAAAATCCCGAACTGCCACTTTACCGAAATACCCCTAGGCTCCAAAACACGAACCGAACACCCAGATCACTTCTAATACATCACCTGCATCCAAAAGGGCCTAGATCTTACCTTCCCAAGAGCCATAATCCTTATAATGACCGACCTTCGAGCCACCGCTTCAGACTAGGAGTCAATTCGGAACAGAGCGTTACATAAGACGTCCCTTAGAGTCACATCTTGAAGTTAGACGTTTTGTCTTAAGGTATTAAGAGCTTCGAATGAGATTTTGGGCTTCACGACGCAGTACGTCGGGCGTACTGGGGTGTTACATTGGTCGTACTTACCAGAATGTCTATATGGGCCATTTTGGGCTTTGGGTTGTTTTAGGATTGATCCATGCTTTGTTGGGCCAAGTATGGGAAGGGTAAAATAGTCTTTTACCCCTTAGCATGATAGAAAATTATTGGAACTTTGATTATAGGTTATTACCCTAATTATTGACTAGGGGTGATTTTGGATATGTTTAGTGTGAAGAGCCTTGTAGCAGCAGCGCGTATGTGATTCGGTTATCATCAATTTGAGGTGAGTCTTCTCACAATGTTTGGCGGGTCGAAGTCTCAATTCCTGCCCATTGATTATGTTTATAGGATGCTAGTTGTTTGTGTGACTCTTGCATGTATCGTATATGTTTATATGTATACCATGCGGGGCCCATGACATGTTACTGTCAGATATGTATCGGGCGGGGCCTAATGTCGAGCGGGGACCGATGCCGGGCAGGGCCCATTATATACATAGTATGTGTTATTTGGGGAACTCACTAAGCTTTGTGTTTACGGTTTATGTTTATGGTTTCGGGTACTTTCGGTTTTGAAGGGAAGGGACCGGTCTGACTGCACTGCATCCCCCAAAGTTTTACGTATTGACTATTTATGATTTTTACTCTAATGTTTAATTTATTTAATCACTTTGATTGGTTTTGGAACAACTTAATTGTATGACTTATTGTTTTAAAATTGAAAATTTTTACTCTAATTTTTGGGACACTACATTTGGATTTTTAGAAGACTTGTGTTTGTAATGTCTTCTTACACCTTTGTTGTCATATTTGTTGTCATAATCTCGCGTGAAATATTTTTATTAAACCCGAAGTGTTTAGAAAATTTATGATTGGGACCATTTTCTACAAACTAAAACTTTAAAATTAATGTAAAATATTTTATTAAAGGTTATTTCAAATAGGCTTATGCGAGAGGTGTTACAATTAACCATAGAATATACAACTGGATCTCCCATGATTTTGAACAAATGACTCATCCCACCAAACAAAGAACCCTAGGATCACTTACTGTTTGACTTACACTGTGACTTCTGAAAAAAAAAGTTGATGAAAGAAGATGAAAGTTATTAGGTTCGAGATCACAAAATTAGTAGTTAAAGATCGGGATTTATGTTGCTTTACGTTTTACAATACCTCGATTCACAAGATTAAATCGGGATACAAAGATCCTTTTAAAACCGATTAAAAAGGACGAGGATACCAAGACAATTGGTGGTAGAAGGAGAAGTTGTATGTGGATTGAAGGAGAAGGAAGAAGTCACGTCCAAGGACAAAAAGAAAGAAAAAGAAAAATATGTGAAATTGGTTCAAAGGAAGTAGTTTTCTTTGAGATCCAAATTAAAGATTTGGACCGAATCAGATGTGCAAAGAATCATAATCAAACAAGCTGATCTAGACCAAGTCCAGAAAAAAGTCTAATTGGACCTAGTTAGACCAACATCAAACACTGCTAACATAATTTAAAAAATTATGGATATGTTTTTGTGAGGAAATCAGTTCCATGAATAGGTGACAAAATTCGCACTACACCGCCTCTAATTATTTCCGCGAGTAACTAAAAATATCATGAGAAATATTGTAATAATTCGCTACACTATAATAATATCAACACATTTTTGGGGCAAGTATAAGTGTATAACATCCGAAGGGCCCATTGGCTAATTTGCCCATCTGGAGTATGACGTGGCGTCAGATACTGCAGAAATATCCTAGTTTTGAAACCAACGGTGTATGACCACTGATTCTGTACGGGTCACCCTATATTAATACCATGGTCCTACACTCATGTAAAAGATCAGCTCTCTCTCTCTCTCTCTCTCTCTCTCTCTCTCTCTCTCTCTCTCTCTCTCTCTCTCTCATGATCATGCTCTTCTCTGATCGAAATCTAAATAAAGAAAAATCGAAGTAATTTTGTTGATATGGAGAGTACAGATTCGTCGACGGGTTCTCAATTACTTCAGCTCCCGCCGGGATTCCGCTTCCACCCCACCGACGAAGAGTTGGTGGTTCACTACCTCAAGAAAAGAGCTGCCTCTACGCCTCTTCCGGTGGCGATCATCGCCGAAATAGACCTCTACAAGTTCGATCCATGGGAGCTTCCAGGTGACTGTTAGGATCACTCCCTGCATCCATCTTTTCATCTCTGTTAGTTTTCTAAATTTTAATGGCGTATGTTAATTGTTACAGCTAAGGCAACGTTTGGGGAGCAAGAGTGGTACTTCTTTAGCCCGAGGGATCGGAAGTACCCGAACGGAGCTAGACCTAACCGGGCGGCGAATTCTGGGTACTGGAAAGCTACCGGAACTGATAAACCGGTGATGACGTCAGGTGGGACGCAGAAAGTTGGTGTGAAGAAGGCACTGGTTTTTTATGGAGGGAAGCCACCGAAAGGGGTTAAGACAAATTGGATCATGCATGAATATCGATTAACTGATGGTAAAACAATCTCGAAACCCCATGGATGTGATCCCACCAAACAAAAAGGTTCCTTAAGGGTAATAATTTATTAATTCAAAAGCTTGAAACTTTTATATTTTTTTTTTGTAGTTCTGGATCATTTTAATTGGGTATAAGTTATAAATATTTGTTTTATAAATTTTTAGTTAGATGATTGGGTTTTGTGTCGAATCTACAAGAAGAACAATCTACAGAGACCGATGGATAGCGATGGTAGTGATCATCTTCACAACATGAACGGGATGTTGTCGTCTATACCTCCGTCTATCTCGCTCGCCGGCGGCCACCAAGGAACAATCGTGAAGCAGACTGCAGGTGTGGGGTATAATGCAATGATGGAGAATCATGAACATAACCTCATGTTTGATGCTAGAATAAACTCAAACGACACCGATACAAACACCTCCAATCTCCTTCCGATGAAGAGATCCATGCCGGGTCTTTTCTGGAACGAAGACGCCGGTGCCGGCGCCGGCAACACAGGAAATTCAACATCCACGTACACGAAAAGGTTTCTCACCGAAAGTAATAGTGATGTTAGTGTCATGGCCACACGAAACAACGAGGAAAACAGCGGTTCCATTGCAAGTTTACTAAGCCAGCTACCACAAACACAACAAATGCAACCGCAAGCAATGTTGGGGTCTCTTGAAGACGGCGTTTTCCGGCAACCATATCAGTTACCGGGCATAAATTGGTACTCTTAGATCAGTAATTTTGGAGAGTGGGTATGATTCCAAAAAGGAAAAAAACGATAAAAGTGAGACGCCCCCATCTTCTTTTCCATGAGCCACTACATAAACCCTAAAAGGTAAGAACGGTTTTTAAACTTTTCTACAGCTGTTTATAAACATGCATATTTCTGTAATATATACAACATGCACAATTTGTGTAATATATCAATAGAAATTTAGTGTATGCATATGTGTGTGCGTGTGTATATATATATATATATATATATATATATATATATATATATATATATATATATATATATATATATATATATATATATATATATATATATATATATATATATATATATATTATATTTTTTCTTCTTATTTATATTTTTATCCATTTAAAATAGTAACAAATGTTATATTTAATGTTATATTTTGATAATACTAATTATATTTAAAAACAATTATATCATTTCAAATAAATAGTAATATATATTCTTCTACTTATATCACTATTTACTTGAAATGTATACTTGTTTTGAAATCTAATTAATATATATATATATATATATATATATATATATATATATATATATATATATATATATATATATCTTGAGATTAAACCCAGTTACATATTTTTTATTTGTTGCTCTAACGTTCCAGTGTACTGGCAGAAAACGGGATATACATAATCATAAATGATTATATGACAAAGACGTATAATCATATCTGATTATACATATATGTTTAATCATAAACGATTATACATATATCTCTGTTCACAGATTGGGTAAAAATATATGATTATGACAATTGGTGACAGAATAAATTGTAGTGTGGCGATGGTATAAGTGATGGAGGTGACAGTGATAGGGTTGGTTGGTACTATCAAAGGTGGTGGTAGTGTCGATGGTGGTTGTGGTGGTGGGATGGTGGCGGAAGAGAAAGAAACGGGCGACGCAATATAACCATTTATGATTATAACAGGTCCGTCGTGCCGGTACACCGAAAAGTTAGAGTAGCAGATGTAGAATATGTGGCTGAGTTTAAATCTCAAGATCTCTATTTTATTTTTAATATCAACGGAATATATATATATATATATATATATATATATATATATATATATATATATATATATATATATATATATATATATATATATATTCAAGCGAAATAACTATATGTGGTAAATCCTTACTTATAGTTAATTTTTATAATTTTGTTTCAAAAATCATATTTATTTTTTGGAAATATGGTCAAAAGTTAACATTACAAACCCATAAATAATAGTCAAAACAAATATATATATATATATATATATATATATATATATATATATATATATATATATATATATATATATATATATATATATATATATATATATATATAATTTACCATATTAATAATTTTGTTGCTACCCTGAATTGAACCGATATTTCCTTTAGAACCCAACATAATTTTTTGATGAAGTGTCGGCATGAAATTAAAATGAGATATATAACACAAGCATTGAAAAAAAATTTACGATGATAAATTTTAACGACGTCAATATCATCCACGATTACTTATGCATGGTATTGATATAAAATATTTACTGAAAATGGAGGGTGAGTGTTGTTAGTGATAAAATATATAGATCTACCCTAATAAATGAAGGTTTTTTTTACCACTTGTCATAATCTCATTCAATTTGTCACATGTAATTTTATGGTAATTTTAAATTAATTTTTATTCTACTTGTCATTTTATGTTTTTCTATTTTATTAAATGTCAAATATTGTTTAAATCTAATAATAAATGCATATCAATTTCATTAATGGACTTTCCTTTTAATTTCAAAATTACTAAATTAAAGTTTCATTAAATTCCTTTATTTATTTATTTAAATTATTTGTTTAAATTTAAAAGAGAAAAAAAAATACTTTAATTTTTATAATTCAATATTTTTCTCACTTTTCTTATAAATTCAAACTTCTCAAATATTTTAAATTTTATATTAATTTTTTTAAATAAACTCATGTAATACATGGGTCTCACACCTAGTTTAAGAGTAAAATAAGATATGTTATTTAGTAGTCTAAGAAAATATAATATGTTTTGTAAACATATAATATTCCAATATTTCATATGTGGTGTTGTACTTTAACATGATCTAATATATATATATATATATATATATATATATATATATATATATATATATATATATATATATATATATATATATATATATATATATATATATATTCAAACTAGGTGTAAGACCCGTATATTACACGGGTTTATTAAAAATAAAATTTTAATATCAATATATAAATATGACATATTTTATAATGTAATATTTAATAACATAATGTAATCTTCTGAAAATTTGCAATAGAAACTAAATTGTTTGAAATATTTATGAGAATTTATTACCAAATTAATATGATGATTTTATTTCCTTATAAAACTCATTATAATTTTATGGAATTTAATTTTAAGAAAATGGAAATCCCTAAAAAAATGACAAGTGGAAAAAAAATTTCTAAAATTCTCACAAAATGACAAGTGTCAAAATGATGGAGAAGATGACATGTGGCAAAAACAAATCTTCATTTATTAAAGAGGATGTTTCTCACATCTATTGTGTGCTAGAATGCATCAATAAAAATTTAGTATTAATTATATGTATATTAAATATTATCCATATTTATAACTCAATTTTATGGAAACTAATTAAAATCATCATTAATGTTAATAATAATATTCTTTCATAATGAATTAATATCTAGAAGAATGAGAGTGTATTTCAGCAGAATTATAGTGTATTCTAGTAGAATACACTATCGTTCTTCATATTCCATGCAAATTTATTGTATTTTAAGTAAGTTCTGAAACAAAATATGAACTCATAAACCTAGATGTGAATTCATTCTGAAAGAATGTTATTGCTGACATTAATGACGGATTTAATTAGTTTCTATAAAAAGAGAATTATAATTATGGATATCATTTAATATACATATAATTATGGAAATCATTTAATATCTATATTTATTTAATTAAATAATTATCTAATTTACTCAAATCCTATTGGTGCATTCTAGGACACAATAAATATAATAAACAAAATAACCTAGCGTTATATATATATATATATATATATATATATATATATATATATATATATATATATATATATATATATATATAGAGAGAGAGAGAGAGAGAGAGAGAGAGAGTTAGGTTCAAATGTTTTCACTATCTATTGTGTGCCTGTATGATTGATTCTGGACCAATCATTTTAGTTATTTTAAGAAAGTAATTAATGCTTATTAAATTCTGAAGATGTAATTAATACATATTATATCTTCAACATGTAATATGCATTAATTACTTTCTTAAAATAACTAAAATGATTGGTCCAGAATCAGTCATACATGCACACAATAGATAGTGAAAACAAAATAACCTTACCTTATATATATATATATATATATATATATATATATATATATATATATATATATATAATAGTTTATAACCCGTGGGAACCACGATTATAAAATTAATCAAACTTTTATAGTGAAAACTCAAAATTATTAATAAGTTATTTTAAATAAATTATTAATTTAAGAGATATTTTTATTAGTTATGTGAAATTATAATCATTGATTCAAATAAATATATAAAATTAATTTTTAATATAAATTAGATATTTTTTATTTGTGAATTAATGAAAACAATAATTTAAAATTTAAAATTTAAAATAGAATCATATTAATGAGGAGATCTAATAAATTTAAAATGAAAAACTAATAGATTGACAAGTGGTACATATTAATTAAAATGTCTAATATAATGACACATGGCAAAAGAGCTACCTTTTTATTAGTATAAAGATATATAGATGGATTCATTAGATTAGGGTTTTCTCTGTGTTTAAAAAATATATGAACGTATATATTATATATGTTATATATCCTTGAGTGCTATGAAAAACCTCAGCTCAAGCTGTGGATACATTCTATTATTTTAATACTAATATATATATATATATATATATATATATATATATATATATATATATATATATATATATATATATATATATATATATATATATATATATATATATATATATATATATATATATATATATATATGTCGACAAAGTAAAAGAAAACATACTATTGAGGAAAAGCAACCCTACAAACCTCGCCGGAATCTTGGCTCATTAGGTTAGCTTTTGATCTTTACATCAAGATAACAAAATGGCATACCTCGTCAAAATAGGTGTTAGAAAGATCGAACCCTTTAAACCTTTTATGTGATTGCCTTTTATACCCTCCAAGAGTTGCAAGCTTAAAAAGATTTATTGGACAAAAGCGAAAACCGAAACTGAAATGCCACTAACAATGTGAATGCAATGT
Source organism: Lactuca sativa (assembly GCF_002870075.4). Taxonomy (NCBI): domain Eukaryota; kingdom Viridiplantae; phylum Streptophyta; class Magnoliopsida; order Asterales; family Asteraceae; genus Lactuca; species Lactuca sativa. The sequence continues at coordinate 191,785,682 of NC_056629.2, forward strand.
ATAATTACTCGATCGCTCTCAATTGCTATTAAGAAAATGACATAGCGCGTCATTAGAATAGAAACATGCAAAGAAGCGCGTTATTTAATATATACCACATAATCTATGTTCAGTTGTATTTTCAGCGAAAAATATATACTCATATAGAAAAAATAAAATTAGAACAAAAACAAAATTGTGATGTTATCTTTTACATATGACACCTTTGACTTAACCTAACAGAGATGTGATCTTTAATTTGATATTATCTCTAACTTAATCTCTCTAATTATTTTATATTTTATGTGACAAATGTCATTATCCATGGATTTGACACTTATTTGACCCTTACAATGGTTCACTAGTTGATTAACTACACCTCACAAGGTCCTTTTGCTTTCTTGATCATTGATTATTTGTATCACTTGCTAATTAACTATACATCACAAAGTCCTTTTGCTTTCTTGAATTTTGATAATTTTTTGGCGGTGGGACCATTACGTTGTCATCAAAAGGAACCATAATCTTAAAACCACACAAATTAAATCACATTAGGTGCATTCCTTTCCTTTTTAAGTAAAGTGTACAAACCAACTTTAATACATTTTGCATCACTAGTGGCTTTATTTGGATACCTTAATGGGACAATCTTGATATGGACAATCTTTTTTATCATATCTCTTTTTCATGGAGGAGTTGAAGGCATTTAATTACATAAATAACCCTAATATCATTTACCCACCCTTTTAACATTACTATTTACCAACCAAGTTCTAAGGCTTAGCATGGTAAAATTAGCAGGGTTCAAACAACAAGGCTAACTCTTTTTTTTAATTAAAGAGGCATGTCCATATCCAAAAAGGATCATGTATACTTTTTTTTTTTTTTTGAGAATAGTGTTTTCTTTTGAACGAGTGGATTATCCAAATGTTGATCCATACCACATTTAAAAAATCATCGAAGAAGTCTATACACCGCTAACATTTGAGGTTATATGGTTCAAGATAATTACTTATCTTTATTATAGTAATTTGATTTTTTTTAACTTTGGAGCGTGCAGTGTGTACCTTACCAAATTTCATGAAACCAGACCCAAAATTAAAACCGGCGCTTTTTGAAATGTTGGAATTATGGACAGTCTGTCACTGCTACTAGCTGTTAAATATTTTTCAAAATTTTGAAATTACTTGTAGTCAAATATCGACAAGAATGCCAAGAAAATTGGTTTTAGTATGCTTAGAAAGCCCCCCTTGAATTTATAGAGAAAAGTTATTGAGTTTGTTTGCTTCATGAAATAATTGGAATATGATGTTTTATCTTGGAAAAATAAAATATATTTTACAAAAAAAAAAAAAAAAAAAAAAAAAAAAAAAAAAAAAGACTAGCAATGAGCTAAAAGGAATTACAGAGTCATAGAAGTAATAATCATTATTTGAAAACAAGAATAAAAAATAGTAGTTATAACGATCAAATTTTTGTTAAACTTCGAAACACCCAAATAGCAGTGATGACAACCGCATCGAAACATTTTGTTGACAGTTGTTTAAAAGCACCAAATCCACCCGTTTGATCCAACTTTCAATCGACATTGATTAAGGACAATCAATGTTCCACCACCTACTAATAAACAACAAAACTTCCATAATCCCCGAGCTAACAAATGATAAATATATTCCACATCAAATTTAGAAAATTGTGGAAGACATGTCTAACCATTTATTTGAGAGATTAAGATGAGTAGGGATCATATTTTAATATACAATGTAAAGTAAAGTATCACTAATAATAAGGATACCGTTATCAAGGAATGATCTAACGAAAGACACCAAAAAGTTCACCAATGAATTTAGGGCCCACGACAATCTATTATTGGACTTGGTGAAAAACATTTTTTGTATAAACGGTCCAAAACCTGAGATATATATAAGTGCATGATCGAATATAACCGATTTATGATCCAGAAAAATTCATCTAAGTCTTATGAAATATAATTGAACTTTATTGAGAAGATAAGAAAAGAATATCGTGCTCTCTTAAAAATGGGCAAGAGGAAAGGGTATTGGGCTATAAGGGTATATAACCACAAAGAGATCAGAAGAAAACATGTTTAGTCATAATGAAGTGTGTTCACGAGGACAGAAAATGAAAAAGATATTATTGAGCAAGGTTATTAAAATCGTGATCATAATTGTAGGATCGTACGATCCCACCTAGGTAAATCGATCTTGATCTTACTTGGATCGTTTTTCGGTAGGATCCTATGATCGATCATAAGATTGTAGGATCGTTAATTGGACTAACTATGTAGAATACCCTTTTTGAATTGTTTATCATTAAATAATGTATTAGAAATGTATTTTTTTTAGTTTTAAAGTATTTATTGTTAACTGGATGGTTAACTGATTGATGAATATGTATTTTTTATATTCTATAATGCTTTTGGTAGCATCTTACGATCCTATTCTATCTTACGATCACGATTTTGCAAAGCGGAAAACAATTATATATAAGATCCCGATCTTAACAATCTGGCCATAGAGGCCTCTTTATGTGTCTATTAATGATATACGACCAAGAAAAGAAGGAAAAACAAAGTGATCAAGATTGAGAGGTTACGTGAAAGAGAAACCAAAATGGAAACAGAAAATCGTGAGGATTAAACGGTGGCGATATGTGCAATAGCGACATAAGTGGTGGTCCACGATGGTCCTAACATTGACTTGGTGGCCGAAATCCACCCTAACCACTTCCAATCTTGTTGTTTCATCTAATTTGAAGGTAATATTTTAACCATAACAAAAAAAAATAGTGAACTTGTTTGCAATTGTTTGGATGGATGTTAAAATTAGAACTAGATTTTGAATTACATCTTGTAAGTAATTGGAATACATATCTTGTAAGTATTGTTACCTTCTATCTTCAAGGTAATTGTAAACCTTAAAGTTGATTCCTAAATGAAATTCGGAGTTATGTTATACCCGTCATACATAACTATTATTCGATGGGAATAGCTACATTATATTAATAGAGTAAATTGATTTATCTTTCGATGTCTATAACATGTCTTGAAGATTAGTGAATTTTTCTCTCATTCATCCTTTAAGACAAATCCTAGACAAATTCTTCAAGAACACTACTTAATCTTCATGGTAATTTTTCATCCATTTAGACATGAATCATGCCTTATCTCCTGCGCCAAACATCAAGATGCATTATCTAAAGGGATAATGACTTGATAGGGTAAGATACTTTTTCAAATGTACACATTTAGTCCTTATTCTTTTTTCTTGTAAAATAAACCCTTATAATTTATTAATATGTACACAATAGGTCCTTTTCACCAGATTCTACAGGTTTTGCTGACGTGGAAGAGTTTATTTTACAAAAAAAAAAGAATAAGGACTAAATGTGTACATTTCAAAAAGTATCTTACCCTATCAAGTTATTTTCAGTTTCTTTTATTTTGTTGAAATGAAATACACAGGTGGCATCCACATATCCACAACGAAATTTTTCCAACTTTTATTTATCATGAAAAAGAAGGAGAACCCCGATCTCCGTCGACTCCTTTGTGTGTTCCTACACATCATTGGTAGCAAGGAGGAATGATGACAAAAACAACAAGGTCGAAGGGGGAGGCAGGAGGAAGTAGAGACGGTAGTTGGCGGCGAGGAGCTGCTCTGGTAGCCCCCTCGTCGATTCTTTCTTCATTTTCTGGAAACATATCTCAAAGATGGAGGCAAAGAGAGACAGATTGGAGAAACACAATAGGTAAAGGGTGTTTGGCTGTTATTGTTCGATCGGAAGGAAGTGAGACGAGAAAAAGAAGGGTCGCCGCCCTTTTCTTGTTGTCGGAGGATCACCCATCTCCGGTGAATAAGCTAATTAATTGCTATTTAGTGCCACTTGTGCTTCCACATCAGCAAAACCTGTAGAATCCGGTGAAAAGGACCTAATGTGTACATATTAATAAAGTATAAGGGTTTATTTTACAAAAAAAGAATAAGGACTAAATGTGTACATTTCAAAAAGTATCTTACCCTATCAAGTCATTTTCCCTAAAAGAAAATTCGTATATGACCGGTATACCAGGTATAGCCGGTCACAAGGAGTGCATTGTTACAAAAAAAATAAAGTATAAGGGTTTATTTTACAAGAAAAAAAAAATAAAGACTAAATGTGTACATTTCAAAAAGTATCTTACCCTATCAAGTCATTATCCCTTATCTAAATATGCCTTCTAATTTTTCTGTGTTAGAATTGATAAGAAAATGAAAGAAACATAAATGTTTTTTTTTAATTGACTACGATGTTGTATCAAAGTCTTCTTGCTCTTAATCGATTCAAACCAATCACTTTCCATTTTGACAAAACATTCAAGTATAAGATTATAAACCAGAAATTGAAATTAATTCTGAATCTTCTATCTCGGTTTACAAATGCCAAAATATTTCTCGATCAAAATACGTCTGCTTATCGTTTTGTGGTTCATCAATCTGGTTGTCATAATAAACCGTCAAGAATGGTGTATTTTCTCTTCCCTTGTGTCAAGTATCCACATTTTCACTAGAATATTTTTCGTCAATGTTGTTACATGTGTCTATAAACGTCGTTGCATCCATAAAAGTGTTAGTTATGGGATGGAAACACCCTGTTATGGCCAACGTAGACCAGCCTTAACGTCGTAGTAATGGCTGGAACAATGTCCTACTTTGGCGTTATAGTAACTTGTGTTTGCGTGAGAACGGCTTGCAACAAAAAAAAAATTCTTTGGACGGTCGAGTGACCATTGACAACGGTCTAATTCAAATATATATATATATATATATATATATATATATATATATATATATATATATATATATATATTCTATTAATGTTACTTATAAATTTACAAACTTATACCACATTTTAGTCAAACCCGTCTTTTCTTTCCCTATATATTACAAAATTAAATATCCTTTTCAACCTTTTCAACCAAAAAATGAAACAAAACCCAAACATCATTCCACCAAACACAAACTCTCCATTTCACCAAACACAAACTCTCCAATTATATTCACGCAATATGAAAATTACATAAAATTATTAAACTCTCAAACCTTACCATAAATACTATTACAAGAAAGTTATTTTAATCTCACCTCACCTCTAATGCAATTTCCTTCCTCACCCTACATTCAACAAAATCTTTTTTGGCAAAACCCAAATCTACAACAAAATATTTTCAATACTTTTTATTGGATGCCTCAAAGAACCACCCAACCACCACCCACATAACCACCATCAACACAATCATCGGTAGAAACGCAAGTGGGAGGTAGGGGAGAGAGATAAATAAAAGGGAAATGGAAAATGTTGTCATGAAAAATGAAGGACTTCCACAATTGTTAGACACCAAAAGATGAATACGCTTTGGTGGTAGCATGGTGAAGAACTTCAAAATGAACGTAAAGGAAATGATATGAAGAAAGTTGTATTTTGGGAAGTGGTGCTCGAAAGATTTCATGCTATTTTGAAGAAAAAATCATATTGTAATACCGATATGCTTAGTATCAAGTGGACTCAAATGAATCGAAGTTGCACTAGATTCAATGGTATCTACAACAAAAGTTATTCGGAAAAGCAAAGTGGTGCCAACGATTTCGATTTGCTTTAACCGTCAAAGAGCAATATCGCATCGACGTTTCCTAATGCGCGGACTAGCAGCGACCTCGACATCAACACCGATGAGATTCCGGATGACATCAGAGAGATCTCTCATCCACGATGACCGGCAAGACAGGGAAAAGCGAAGCGCGCTCAATGTCATGTGGATGAAGTTGAAAAAAGAGCACAACATATGGCAGAAATCAAAGTGAAGTTCGCCGCACACAATTTACTAGCAAATGAATGAATGGGTTTACAACATGAACTCTTGGATTTCCTTTGTAGGCAAGCACGTGAAGAGAAGGAGCGACGCGATTGAGCGAGAAGAAATGTCAAACTAATTGGCAATTCTTAAGTCTAGCGAGGATCATTTGTCTCCCCGATATGTGGAAGTGCTTCCAGCGATGAAGTAGATGATTTGGACCACTTATTTGGGATGTTTGGACTATTTTTAATATTTTAATATTTATCGTATTTTTCCTTGTAATGTTTTTTAGTTTTTAAATTATATGTTTAATTAAAAAATTAGGTTTTATTTAAATAATAAGTTTTATAAAACTACATTCGTTTTTATAATTTTTAAAAAGTAAATTGAAAAAATATGAAAAGAAAATGATAATATAAAATTAATGAATGTTATAACATGGTGACATCATTGATGATATAACATATAAAACTAAATGTAACAACATAAAATTTCAATTAATTTTTTTTATTTGTAAAACCACCAAATGTATATCATATCATAATTTCAAATCCGAAACAACAGTGTTTTCAAAACAAATTTCCAAGATCTCTCAAATGTGAACTCCATCGGTGTGAGTGTGTACGAGTCAAGCCGTCGCCTTCCCACGGTCCTTGCTGGTACCTGAGACATCAAACACAACAACTGTAAGCATAATGCTTAGTGAGTTCCCCAAAATATCACATACCACAAATACATCACTCGAGGCTAAACCCGACCCTATGGTCAAGATGTCTCAACGGGACCCTCCAGTCCCGCAGCTCGTCGGACCCTCTGGTCCAGTCATAGCTCATTGGGCCCTCTAGCCCGTTCTGAATCGTTGGACCCTCCGGTCCGGTCCATATAGTCATACAGCATACAAATAACACATAGCATACAATCTCATAAATAGCACATAAGACCCTCTGGCCAAACCAGAATACCACTCAAGGTAACGTATAGTGAGAAGACTCACCTCGTGGAAAGTCTAAGATCTCGCGTACTCGCTATCTCCAAAACCCAATGACGACTCTACCTCGCCTAATCATAAAAAATATCATTTAATAATCAAGACTTCCACAACTAAACTTTAACCCTTATCATCATCCTCAGAGGGTAAAAGACCATTTTACCCCTCCTTGACCCAAAGTCCTCATGTTGAACAAAACCCTAAAAAGTCAACAAAAGTCAACCCTACAAGTACGCGGGGCGTACTGCTTGATGTACGCGGGGCGTACATCGCCAACCCATGGATCGGGGTCTCCACCCAGTACGCTGCGCGTACTGGAAGTTACGCCCAGCATAACCATCAGACTTTAGCATACATCATTTCTGGTCTTAATCGGTTAAGCCATTACTCCAACTTCTAGATCTGGCTCAGTTTATGCGTCTATACCCATAAAGTCGAGACCTTTAAGCCTTGGCATGGTTGTAAAGGCTCCAACACTTCATAACATCACTCTATTCCAACTCAAGGACCTAGATCTCATGCATGGTGCAATGTTCACGACCAAGATTGCATTTTTATGAGTCTACAACTCAAATAGACCATAAATACGAAGGATCTAAGCTTATGGAGACCATTTGCTCAAAAGTCTCCACCTTTGGGACTAAAACCCTAGAAAATGGTACATGAAACATATTACAAGAACTATAGAACAAGATCCGAGCTTTTTACCTTGAAATGAAGCCTCAACCTTTGCTAAGCTCAGATCTACACTTGAGTACCACTTCAAGCCTTCCCCAATGAGCTCCTCTTCTCCTTTGCTACCTAGAAATGGCACCACCAACCTTAGAATACTCACAAATGGCCTAAGAACGGTTGCACACTCTCTTTAGGGTTTCTTTCTGAGGGATGGTGGCTGAGAAGTCAAGCCACACATTCCTTATATAGCCCTCCAAATGAATTAGGGTTTTTAGGTCTGGACCGGTTACGCCCAGCGTACCTGAGGGTGAACGCGTCCAAATGAAGCGCACGAGTACGCGCAGCGTACCTCTTGTACGCCCAGCGTACTCGTAAATCATGCAACCCTAAAAAGAGAACATAACAAAGATGAAGGGATAAATAGAAGGGTACCTGGTTTTCGAGCTGTTACAATTCTCCCCCACTAGAACCAGACTTCGTCCCCGAAGTCTCATACCGAAAACAACTCCGGATACTGATCCCGCATCTCAGCCTCGGGCTCCCATGTCAGCTCGGACCCCTTCTAATGTTGCCACTGCACTTGTACCAAGGGTACTTCCTTGTTCCTCAGAACCTTAACCCTTCGATCCCTGATCGCCACTGGCCTCTCCACATAATTCAGGCCTGCATCCACCTGAATATCATCCAAAGGCACCACGGCTGACTCGTCGGCAATGCATTTCCTCAATTGAGAAACATGAAAGGTGTCGTGGATCTGTCCCAATTCAGCAGGTAGGTTCAACCGGTAGGCTACCCTGCCTACCCTAGCAATTACCTTGAAGGTTCCAATGTATCGGGGTCCCAACTTGCCCCTCTTCCTGAATCGTATCACTCCTTTCCAAGGAGAGACCTTTAGGAGCACAAGGTCACCGACCTGAAACTCGAGCTCGGACCGACGCCTGTCCGCATAACTCTTCTGGCGACTCTGCGCGGTCAACAATCTCTGCCTGACCTGCTGTATCTGTTCGGTCGTCTGGAGTACAATCTCTGTGCTACCCATTACCCGTTGCCCCACCTCTCCCCAGCAGATGGGGGTGCGACACCTCCTCCCATACAACAGCTTAAAAGGTGGCATACCAATGCTCGAATGATGACTGTTGTTGTACGAAAACTCTGCCAAGGGTAGATAGGTGTCCCAAATCCCTCCAAAATCCAAAACACATGCTCGGAGCATATCCTCAAGCGTCTGAATCGTCCGCTCGCTCTGTCCGTCCGTCTGCGGGTGGTATGTGGTGCTGAAATGCAGCCTCGTACCCAACTCCTCGTGGAACTTCTTCCAAAATCTGGAAGTAAATCGCACGTCTCGATCTGAAACGATCGACAACTGAACCCCATGTCGCGATACCACCTCCCTCACATACAACTCTGCCAACCTCTCAGCAGAAGAGCTCTCACTGATAGCAAGAAAATGAGCGCTTTTCGTCAACCTGTCCACAATCACCCAAATTGCATCGACTCCTCTCGCAGTCCTTGGAAATTTGGTGATAAAATCCATGGTAATCTGTTCCCACTTCCACTCGGGAATCTCCAACGGCTGCAGCTTACCATGCGGACACTGGTGCTCGGCCTTAACTTGGCGACAAGTTAGGCACCTCTCAACGAACCAAGCAACATCCCTCTTCATACAGGGCCACCAATACTCCTTCTTTAGGTCCAAATACATATTGGTAGCCCCGGGATGGATCGAGAACTTCGATCGATGCGCCTCCTCCATCAAAATGGTACGCGTCCCGCCCACAAACGGTACCCAAATCCGACCCTGAAACGTCATAAGCCCCCGATTATCGGTAACGAACTCCGACACCTGCCCAACGACCCGCTCCCGCTTTTGGTTCTCTGGTCTCGCAGCCTCAGCCTGGGCCCCTCGGATGGTGTCCAATACCAGAGTCATCACCGTCAATCTCATACAAATGTCTCGTATCGGGGCGCTCTCCGACCTACGGCTCAGAGCGTCGGCTATGACATTAGCCTTGCCCGGGTGGTACAGGATCTCACAATCATAATCCTTCACCACATCCAACCATCTCCTCTGGCGCATATTCAGGTTTGGCTGATCCATCAAGTACTTTAAGCTCTTGTGGTCAGTGTATATCGTACACCGAACCCCATACAGATAGTGACGCCAGATCTTGAGGGCAAACACTACAGCCCCCAACTCCAAATTGTGGGTGGGATATCTCGTCTCATGAGGCTTCAACTGCCTCGATGCATACGCGATCACATGCCCTCTCTGCATCAACACCGCTCCCATCCCCAATATCGAAGCATCACAATACACCACGAAATCCTCCATCCCTTCCGGTAGTGCGAGTACACGAGCTTCGCACAATCTCTGACGAAGGGTCTCAAACGAGGTTTGCTGCTCCGGACCCCATGAGAAAGTAACACCCTTCCGGGTCAACTTGGTAAGTGGCACGACGATCTTGGAGAAATCTCTGATAAATCTCCTATAGTAGCCTGCCAACCCCAAGAAGCTCCTGATATCCGTAGGTGACCTCGGCACCTCCTAACTCATCACAGCCTCAATCTTGGCTGGGTCAACCAATATCCCGTTCTGGTTAACGAGATGCCCTAAAAACTGGACTTCCCGTAACCAGAAATCGCACTTGGAGAATTTGGCAAAGAGCCTCTCCGATTTCAGAATTCCAAGGAGCTCCCTCAAATGTTCTGCATGCTGCTCTCTGGTCCTCGAATACACCAGGATGTCATCAATGAAAACAATCACCGAACGATCCAACATCGGCCTACACACCCTGTTCATGAGATCCATGAACGCCGCTGGTGCATTGGTGAGCCCGAATGGCATCATCACGAACTCATAATGCCCGTAACGAGTCCTAAACGCCGTCTTTTGGATATCCTCATCCCGAACTCTCATCTAGTGATATCCCGATCTCAAGTCAATCTTGGAGAACCAAGACGCCCCCTACAACTGATCGAATAGATCGTTGATCCTCGGTAACGGATAATAGTTCTTGACCGTCAACTTGTTCAACTCCCGGTAATGAATGCACATCCGGTGCGAACCATCCTTTTTCTTGACAAAAAGGATCGGCGCTCCCTAGGGAGAGCTACTGGGACGGATGAACCCTTTCCCCAACAGCTCTTGCGGCTGTGAGGATAACTCCTGCATCTCTGGCGGTGCTAGCCGATACGGCGCCTTGACGATAGGCGCAGCCCTGGGAACCAAATCGATACGAAACTCCACCTGCCTCTCGGGAGGCACACCCGACAACTCCTCGGGAAACACGTCCGGGAACTCACGCACTATCGGCACCTCATCCACTGAACTTGGCCTCCCAGCGGCCTCTCGCACATCTGTCACATAGGCTACGAACCCCTTGCAGCCCTGCTGCAAACTCTGCCTCGCTCTAGCGGCCGAACAGAAAACCGAACCACCACGAGTCCCCTCGCCGTAAACCGTCAGCGCTCCCCCACTAGGATCTCGGATCGTCACCAATTGACGCTCGCAATCTATAACAGCCCCAAAACGGCTCAACCAATCCATTCCTACTATGACACAAACATCCCCCATAGCGATCGGAATCAAATCAATCGGGAACTCCACCCCGAAGATCTCCAGCATGCATCCACGTATCACCTCGGTAGCACATACCTCACGCTCATCTGCTATGGAAACCCGCAGAGGTCGACTCAACGCCTCCCTCGGAATACTAATGTGCCGACTAAAAGCCAAAGATATGAAAGACCGACTCGCACTCGAGTCGAATAAAACCAATGCAGGTACAGAACTCACAAGAAAAGTACCTACGCATAACATATAGCAATTACAATAGCATAAACTCAACATAAAATAGATAAAGATTACATACCCGCCACGACGTCAGGTGCTGCGCGGACCTCCTCCGCAGTCAGCTGGAAGGCTCTCCCCCTAGCCTTCGGCGCTTCGGCCTTCACTGGCCGGGTCTCAGCAGCTCGAACCGCAGGTGCAGATCCCTGCGCTGACCTCTGAAGCTGGGGGCACTCGGCCTTCCGATGGCCGGTCTGGTTGCAATGGAAGCAAACCGAGAACCCCTTCGGACAGTCCCTCGCAAAATGTCCTTCCTTCCTGCATTTGTAGCATACCCCAGTCTTGCACGGCCCATCATGGCTCTTGCCGCACTTCCCACAAGTGCGACCCCTCAAACTGCCCGTCTTCGAATCAGCGGGCTTTGCCCGCTTGGCGGCCGGCTGCGACTGCGCCGGTCGTCAATCACCCCTCTGCAACTCAGTCTCCTCCCTCGCCTGTGTCTCAAGCTCGATCTCCCTCTTCCTGGCATTTTCCTGGAGCTCGGCAAATGTCTGGTAAGTCGAGTTCGCCACGAACTCACGGATGTCTCTCCTCAAAATACTCAGATAACGGCTCATGCGAGCCTGCTCAGTGGACACCAACTCCGAGCAAAACAGTGCCCACTCATGAAACATCCTCGTAATCACTGTCACCGACTCTGTCCCCTGCTTGAGGGTCAGAAACTCCTGAGCTAAACGTTCCCTCTCCACCTGGGGAACATACTCGTCACGAAACATCGCAGTAAACCTCTCCCAGGTCACTGCAGTCAGCTCAGTTGTAGAATAGCTCGCGGTCACGAATTTCCACCAGTCCTTCGCCCCCAAGCGAAGCTGGTTGAGTGCGAATCGCACCCTCAAGTGCTCCGGACACGAGAACGTATAGAAACACCCCTCCATGTCTGAGATCCACCTCATAGCGGCGATCGGGTCCTGCGTACCATCGAACTCTGGTGGTTTCGTGTTGCTGAACTCTCGGTACAGCAACGAATCACCACCCTGGGGTCTTGCAGCAGCAACAGCTGTTGTGGCTGCAGCAACAACAGCATCAGTCAAGGCAGCATAACGCTCGTCAAACGCCTCGATCAGTGTGGTCTTAATAGACCCAAACATCTCCGGAATCTCGGCTCTGATGGCAGCAGCCACCTCCTCATGGATGATCCGACGGATCTCCTCGTCGCTCACCCCACTGCTCTCGGGGTTATGGCGTGTCCCGACCATGATCAACCTCTGAAACACAACATAAGAAATATCAGGGATACTCTCGAGTATTCTCACGCTCGATAACTCAAACATCCTCACTCCTGGTACCCCCAAGGATTCTTACTTGGACTGCGCACCAATCCGGTGTTTTCAATAGTACGGGCCCAATACTATTGTCCACATCGAATCAATATACAATCAAAGTCCTCCTCCTAGGATCCCAAGTTGTAATACTCTACTCTCGCTATGCATTGGCTACCCTCAGTAGACCTATCATGAGCTCCTCACTGCTACCTACTCACTCTCAAAGTATCTCATAGCAGCAGTAATCTCCTAGGCTAACGCACCACAAATCAGGCCACTCTAGTCCTTATAGGAATACCTAGCCTCTCTATCATACATAAAATAATATCTCATAACTCATAACATATAATGTAAGGGTATTTTGGGGATTCACCATTCAGGCGCTGGCTGACCGTACACACCATCCACTTTGCTCGTTTCCAAAACTTCTTTTTCTTTTTAGAAAATTTGCAGTTTTGGTTGTAAAATTTCTCAAATCCTCGGTTTGAGTTCAAATACGCCCGAAGGTGCATCCGAATCCCTCAAACCAAGGCTCTGATACCAACTTGTAACAACGTAAAATTCCAATTAAATTTTTTTATTTTTAAAACCACCAAATGTATATCATATCATAATTTCAAATCCGAAACAATAGTGTTTTCAAAACAAATTCCCAAGATCTCTCAAATGTGAACTCCATCGGTGTGAGTGTGTACGAGTCAAGCCGTCGCCTTCCTACGGTCCTCGCTGGTACCTGAGACATCAAACACAACAACTGCAAGCATAATGCTTAGTGAGTTCCCCAAAATACCACATACCACAAATACACCACTCGAGGCTAAACCCGACCCTCTGGTCAAGATGTCTCAGCGGGACCCTCCAGTCCCATAGCTCGTCGGACCCTCTGGTCCAGTCATAGCTCATTGGGCCCTCTGGCCCGTTCTGAATCATTGGACCCTCCGGTCCGGTCCATATAGTCATACAACATACAAATAACACATAGCATACAATCTCATAAATAGCACATAAGACCCTCTGGCCAAACTAGAATACCACTCAAGGTAACGTATAGTGAGAAGACTCACCTCGTGGAAAGTCTAAGATCTCGCGTACTCGCTATCTCCAAAACCCAATGACGACTCTACCTCGCCTAATCATAAAAAAATATCATTTAATAATCAAGACTTCCACAACTAAACTTTAACCCTTATCATCATCCTCAGAGGGTAAAAGACCATTTTACCCCTCCTTGACCCAAAGTCCTCATGTTGACCAAAACCCTAAAAAGTCAACAAAAGTCAACCCTACAAGTACGTGGGGCGTACTGCTTGATGTACGCGGGGCGTACATCACCAACCCATGGATCGGGGTCTCCACCCAATACGCTGCGCGTACTGGAAGTTATGCCCATCGTAACCATCAGACTTTAGCATACATCATTTCTGGTCTTAATCGGTTAAGCCATTACTCCAACTTCTAGATCCAGCTCAGTTTATGCGTCTATACCCATAAAGTCGAGACCTTTAAGCCTTGGCATGGTTGTAAAGGCTCCAACACTTCATAACATCACTCTATTCCAACTCAAGGACCTAGATCTCATGCATGGTGCAATGTTCACGACCAAGATTGCATTTTTATGAGTCTACAACTCAAATAGACCAGAAATACGAAGGATCTAAGCTTATGGAGACCATTTGCTCAAAAGTCTCCACCTTTGGGACTAAAACCCTAGAAAATGGTACATGAAACATATTACAAGAACTATAGAACAAGATCCGAGCTTTTTACCTTGAAATGAAGCCTCAACCTTTGCTAAGCTCAGATCTACACTTGAGTACCACTTCAAGCCTTCCCCAATGAGCTCCTCTTCTCCTTTGCTACCTAGAAATGGCACCACCAACCTTAGAATACTCACAAATGGCCTAAGAACGGTTGCACACTCTCTTTAGGGTTTCTTTCTGAGGGATGGTGGCTGAGAAGTCGAGCCACACATTCCTTATATAGCCCTCCAAATGAATTAGGGTTTTTAGGTCTGGACCGGTTACGCCCCGCGTACCTGAGGGTGAACGCGTCCAAATGAAGCGCACGAGTACGCGCAGCGTACCTCTTGTACGCCCAGCGTACTCGCAAATCATGCAACCCTAAAAAGAGAACATAACCAAGTTGAAGGGATAAATAGAAGGGTACCTCATTTTCGGGCTATTACACTAAACATTTTTTTATGTTATAGATATGGGAAATTGAGTAATTTAATCATTTTTTGGGTTTTCTTTTAAATATAACATTGTTTTGCAAAATAACCACATATTCCGAAATTGGTCATTCAAAAACGAATTCCGGATTATTTTTCGGGTGGCCCGGCCCATTTCGTTGGATTTGGAATGCCTATTACGGATCAGTCGTATATGTTCAGGATCGGGATTTTGAATTTCAAAATCTGGAAATTTGAGGCGGCAATTTCATTCTGGAAAGGCGCATTCCGATTTCGATGTTCCGACTCGATTCCGACACGCAACTTTCATCTCTGACACGCATCGACACCCATTTCCGACATGGAAGACGAGAACTACGACTCTATTATTTTATGGGTACGTGCTTTTTTTTCTCTTTGTTTGTTTAAGGTTTCTATTTTTCTACTGTTACTGTTCCGGAATTTATATATCACCTCCGGAATTAACTAAAAACGTTTTGGAGCTTAAATTAAAGACGACATTGTTGAAGGACCAACTGAAAAGTAGTTTAGATGTTTATGTATTGTTGATTTAGATCGAAAAGTCGTATTCTGGATCTTAAAATTTCATTCTGAAAGCCTCCGAAATGCGAAGAAATGTTCCAGAACACGATGAACTTGTCCGGAACATGAAGAATAGGTCCGGAACTCCTCCGGAACAGGTCCGGAATTTTTTCATTTCTATTTTAGAATGAAGGGATAACATCTTTAATGACTAGCAATCACAGCAGCAATGGTGGCAACCATAAACGAGAAATCAATCTGTATTGACGGAACATAGAAATGCCCTATATCGGCAAACATCCGCTAAATCGACCAGATAGGAATTCTTTTTGAAGAATATGTAAATGTAAACGGGGTTAATCGCCTTCATTGATACATCACATTTGATTAGGTTGTATAATCCAATCGATCCAAGATTAAAGAATCACAAACGAGACATGAGATGATGTGGGTTTTATTTTTATTTTTTTTAGTGAAATAAAGTTGGAAACCGGTAATGACAAGTTAACATACCTTTTTAACAGGTAAATTGGGAGTTCGTTCCCTTAATGTGCAAAAAAAAATTAAGTGATATTTTAAAACAAATATGACAAGTTTGTTAGGTTAACATGACATTTGCCCCATAAAATTCATATTATTCGCCGGAGAATTCATAATACTCGCTGAAACTTATTTTTGACCGTATGTTCATTTCCTTGACAAAACTTATAATAGTCGGTTATAAATTTTTTTTTTTTTTGAACAAAACCAATGATAAAACTATCATGTATATAAACTCTTATATGCAAAATATATAGCGAACCTTCCATATGTCCATATCTATTTTATAAAAGTCCAAAAACGCGTTTGGCTGTTAACGATCCAGAAGCTGCCCTTAACGGTATGAGATTCACATTATTGTTTTTTAAGAATAAGCTGCCGTTAACGGTCTAAAAGCAACGACATAACGTTCCAATTGTCAAATATCAACGGCTTAATTTCGTCAAAGTCAAAATAAAAATCAACACGTCAAAAGTCAATACATCTTCAAGATGCCACCCACTCATATAAATCGGTTTCAATTCAAGCCAAGATCATCGACACACTTTGCTTCATCGTTAATTCATGATCATCAGGAAGGATAATAACACCGCCATGGCCAGCCTTCAACACCCTTCTCCGGTAAAAAGATCCTCGATTTCCGGTGAAAAGTACAGGGATTTGCTCAACGACTTGCCGTCACCGTCGCCGAGGATTCGCCGGTTGAATTCGTCGCTTGTTCGGAGGAATAGTAGTCGAGAGATGGTGGTGCCCAGACGGCGGCGTGCCAGTAAAGAGATTGTGAGGAGGGCGTTGACGCCTCCTGCTCGGAGGGTCATCAGACGGTGGTTCGATTTTAGGCCGACACCTAGCCGGCTTTCAGTTATGTCCATGGCTGCTTAGAAATTTTTTGTAATCGTTGATGAAATTAGATCCGTGTTTTTAATCGGTTTCAGATCTTTTTTTCTCTGATTGTTTATGTTATAAAAATTTATTCATTCCTTTATCTATCTGTTCAATTTGCTTGAATTTCACCTCTGATTTCCTGCAAATTTTGATTTTTTTTTCTTTGACTATTTCTCCGCCGAAAGAAACATGACGTCGCCGATGACAGCCCACTTTCAGAAAACAATCTCCCCTGACTACCACCAGACCCACCATCGAATTCGGCGGTGGCAAGGGAACACGGTCAACGTGATTCTTCATCTTCCGGTGAAGACTACTGTTTAAGACTCGATCTTAAGTTCTTAACTCGCCGGTTCAATTGATTGATTTACGTTTAACATTTAACCGAATAGTATATCAATGTTATTAAGGAAAGTTTCACAAAATCTCAAATATTACTAAAAGAGGAAGCTGAGGAAGCTTATGACATCATCTTAGATAATCTGGACCATTGATTGTATTTCAATCTTATTTTTTTCACCCTTAGATCAAATTGCTGACATCATCTTCCCTATATGGAATGTATTTAATTCCAATAAATGCTTTCCAATCATTAATCAATAACTTACATTCGTTGAAATTGAATGTATTTAATTCCAATGAAAGCTTTCCATATTTTACATCTTGAATTTTCAGTTATGAAGATTTTAATATGGTCAATTTTAAAAACATATTACTAACAAATCATTTCAATCAAGGCCTTAATATCAACCATTAATATAAATACGTTTATATTAGTAAACCATTAATATAAAATCTTTTTTTATTAGGAAATCATTAATACCGAAAAATTATATTCAAATTATCACATATATATACGATTGATCATTGAATCCGCGACTCACATTTATTTTGAATCATTTCTTTTCTTCAAACCTTCTCCTACAACATCGTTAATATTGCTTATAACTTCCATCATCATTCTCTACTATAAAGATTCACTCTTGTGCGCTAGAAGGTCAGTACCTTCTTTCGCTTTTTATATTTTTTTCGATTATTTTTTGTTCCTATATCAAATGTATGTATTCATATATTTCGATTTTCTTTATCACAAATTACATGAAATCAGTTAACTACTTTTCTAAAACTTTTCAAATAAACATGAAAAGATATTAGGTACCTTTAACAAAACAAAAATTAACTATCTTTATAACTGACATTAATTACGAAAATATTACTTTTATATATTAGAGATGATTATGATTTTTTTTTTAATTTTTATGTCATAAGAATCCGGTTAAGTTTGGCATGATTTTAAAATATCATTGAAATTATTATGTTTTTGTATATCATATCAACCTACTTTTTTATCTTTGTATAGTAACAATAAAATTTATTAATTTACACAACAAATATAGATATTTCAAATTTTGTAATATTATTATACTTTACAAAATACAACTCTCTCCAAAATAAATTTTTGCCAGTAATTTCATCTATAATTTCAACAAATTTAAATTTGTATTTTCTTTATTTAATTTTTTTTAATGATCCTAATTTTTTTTTCTCCAAAAGTATATCAAACATTTACGTCTTAGATAATGCTACCCTATTATAATTATTATTTTCCAAAAGTATATCCGTTTAATGAGGAATTTGATATAATAAAGGAATTGAATGTTAATTAAAATGAGATATATATTCCATAATTATTACATGAGTTTATTAAAAAAATTAATATCAAGGTGTCAACATTAAACATTTTTAAAGTGGAATTTCAGAATACATACAAACGATGATGTTGTACAATGAAATATAAAATTGAATATACCGAAAAAAAACACTATTAAAGCAGTCAATCTTGAAAATAACATAGTTATGAAAAATTATAAAGTAAGATAAAAATTATAAGATATTAGGAGATTTGTAAAAAGTACATTTAGTAAAAGCGTTACGGTTATTAGAAAAAATAAGACCGTTAAGATTAGTGAAAATACAATATATATAAACTAAATTATCACAATAGTAATGAAATGTCATTATTTGATATTTCATATAATTGACAGATATATCAAATTACATTAATGATATACTAAAATTATTCAAAGTTGCGCCAAAACTAATGCAAAGTTCTTGCGAACACTTAATAAATAAGAACAAACATAAAAGCTAGCATTTATATTTATAATCAATTTAAAATAAATAAATCATGATTTAGAAAAGAATCTCCATTGGTGATATACTAAAATTAAATCTATATAACATTTAACATTTTATAAATTATATTACATAACTTTATTTGAATAAATAAAATAGTTGTCAATATTTAATGCAATAGAAAAAACGGTATATTGGTTGTCAATATATGTTTAAATTAGGTAACATTATTATGCAAGGAACGTTTAATTAAAATGCTTATAAATATATAAATATCATAACTATATGAAACGAGGAAAGTCGTTCAACTAATAAAATAAAAAATGATGTCTACAAAGAGATCTTTCAATGATTATATATATTTATCGTTTTTAATGTATTTTCTACACATTTCAATAATACCAATAACCATATATTTTTTTATACTCATTATACAATATCTATAAACGATTATATGTTTTTTATGCGTTTCCCGCGTTTAACGCGGGTTATAATCTAGTAATAATTTAAAGAAGATTTTTAGTTGCTATATTGCATAGTATTCTTTTACGTAGTTAAGAAGTTATGAAGCAATAACCCCTGCTTATCGAATTTATAATCATTGACTGTAAAACGTTCAATGATTTTATTATATGTTAAATAAGAAATATATTCTTCTCTAGTAGTTTTTTAATTAAATTGCTTAAATTTTGACCTCGTTTCTAAAATAGCCCTTACTTTTTTTATTATAAAAGCCTAGAATACTTACAATTGTATTCGATTTTAGAAAATTTAGTTCGTTGCTAACTTGTCATACTCCTTTTTTTATTATAAAAGCCTAGAATACTTACAATTGTATTTGATTTTAGAAAATTTAGTTCATTGCTAACTGGTCATACTCCTTTTGTTGCATCATATTAAGTGAAATCGTTACTAAATTTTTTAAATTTTAACCTTATTTATAATTAAACCATGATTTTTCTTTTAAAAGTAAACCAAAAGTACTTGCAATTGTAATCCGTTTTAGAAAATGTCATGGTTAAGGGTTGTTTGTGGGTGACATTGTTTGGGTGGAGTCCAAATGGATAAGTGAGTAGTTGAATTTTTTTTTTGAAAAATAAACCAAAAATACTTGCAATTGTAATCGGTTTAATGATATAACATGGTTACCCGGTGGTATGTTAGGGTGGAATCAAATGGATAAGTGAGCTATTGATTTTTTTTTTCTTTCTGGAAAAATAAACCAAAAATAATTACAACTGTAATCAGTTTTAGGAAATGTCTTAGTTACCAGCTGATGCCTGGCCTGTCTTATTGCTTGTGGTATTGTTGGGTGGAGTCCGGCCTCTCGTATTGCTTGTGGTATTGTTGTGTGGAGTCCGAGTGATAAGTGAGTTGTTGAGTTGACATTTAGAGACATAAAATAGAATCGAGTTTTAGCTACAACCTTATTTGCAACCCCATAAATAGATAAGGCTTCTTCAATTACATCATCTTTTTCGAGTCACCTAGGCGTATGCAATCTCAATCAATCAGTTTCACAAGGTGTTAGGGTTAGGTGTGATTATAAAGATCAATGTAACATGAGGACTTCTTTGACTTCAAAGAATCCAGAGAGCATATTCATAGGTAGAGCATCCTATGAATATGCACCTTGCGTTCTTTGAAGTCCAAGAAGTCCACATGTTACATTGATCTTTACAGTCACATCTAACCCTAACATCTTACGGATATGATTCTTTAAGATCGTGTACATTTTGGCTACTTGAAGAAGATGACGCCATTAAAGAAGCCTTAGAAATCTGAGGATTTGGAAGTAATGTATAAATTGATACTCGATTCTATTTAACTCCATAAATGTCAACTCAACAACTCGTTTATTCACCTAGACTACACCTTAGCAATGCCACCGACAAGTAATTTTGGTCGGTTGGAAATAAGGTAACCAGGAAAAAATTTCAAAAATTGAATATCATGGGTAACCCGAACATTTCTCAAAAACTTATTGTAATTGCAAGTATTTTACGTTTTACTGTTCAGAAAAATATTATGGCTTAACTGTAAATAAGGTGAAAATATAATGAATTCGCATAAAGTGGATGATTGATTGGCAATAGGGTAAGTGGGAAATTTTTAAAATCAAATACAATTGTACATAATCTGAGCTTTTTTATTTGTCTTCAAGATCTGCTTAAGATAATTGATTTTTAATAGATTCATAATTTATCTTTTCCGGTTGTTCTTCCCTACCTTGTTGTTAAAAAGATGATGAGTCTCATTCGTCTTTGTTGGGGTCTTTGCGGCTCTTCAATATTTAACACCTCTTCCTTTTCGTTGAATTCTTTTAGAAATTACGCATCCAATGAGCTTGTGTAATTGCTTGATTCGGATGTCTTCAATCTTTTTGATGGTATGGATAAGATCATCCATTGGAAATACGATTTTTCATTTTAATTAAGTGATCTTTAATAATTAGTTATGCCACCTTGTGAGGAAACAATTTATTTTTATAAAGTTTTCTATATTCAATGTGTGCCGACTAAATTATATCATCTTCTGATACATCATTGCGACGGTGTTGTTTTTTTTGTATATCATGCACAAGCTTGGTGCTTATTAATTTCATGTCCTTGGAATTCATTTGATGAACAGTACGACCACTACAACGTTGTTTTTTTAATTTTTTTTAATAAAAACTTGTCGTAGGAGACCAAGCCTCTTTCCTTTTAGTGTCAAAATGGTTAGTGTCGCGAGCATGAGGTGGTGGTATCGTTCGTACATGATAGTAAGCTCAGCCACCCTGCCGTATCCATGTCCTTATTACTCCAAAGACGTTAAATATGACAATAATTCTAAATGAATCTTTTATTAAAAAAAATATAGTTTGTTATATATGAATAACATAAACTCAATTAAAATTATTGAATTATTTTCACCGCCCATAATGAAACTCTATCATTTTTATAATCCAATGTTGAAATAATATGAAATTATAAAATTATCATTCATGTCTAAAATTTAACAAAATAGACCACTTATTTGTCATGTAAATTTTAAAAATAAAAATAAGATAAAATTGCATTTTTCATGTGGCTTGGTTATAACTCCCTATTGGTTTGGTTCAACCTTTAAAATGTTAATAGGTGGTATCAATGTGATTTTAACAAATTACAACGCTCCTCTTTGATCTAAATAAAAAAAACTATATTACTTTTATTAATATCTTCTCTTCTTTCTTTTTCACATTTATAAATTTTACAGTGTTGTAAAATTCCCGATTAATCTTCGATTAATCCTTAGGCGCTACTCGACCAATTAGAGGGCGCCTAACGATTAATCATTGCATACACAATGAGTGAAACAGTAGAAGTCGATGGTATTTTAACACTCTGAAGAAGTTATATCTCAATAGAAACTATTTAAGATATGATTAGTCTTTTACTAATCACAATAACCTATTTTGTTATGATATTAGTGGTATTTATGAACTTGTATATGATATTAGTCATATTTACTTTTTTAAAATTCAACAAATTAGCAATTAATGGTCTCCGATTAATCTCCGCTTAGCCGATTAATCCTTTAACCTTAGTGCATCGACTAGCTAACGTCAAACGATTTTTACAGCCTTGAAATTTTAACAATATAAAAATAAAAGAGCCTCATATTATGGTAATACAATTACCCTACATTGCCATACCCCCACATCCAACATATCATTTACATCTCTTATTCATCGTGTGGTATCTTCTTATATTTTCTTCCTCACAACTATGGTCCCTATTAAGGATATACCTTGATACACTTGCCTAAACTGTTGCCTCTTGATTATTGGAGTCAATGATTCTCCTATTCATTGCATTTCATATATAGTTCCTAGATGAGTGCACATTCAATGCATTCCATATATAGTTCCTAGATTAATGCACATTCCTTTATTATAATCATGTATATATGTCTATTTGTAATATTGATAATACATACAAATTCTCATATTTATATGGTATCAGAGCTCCTACTCTAATGAGCATTTCTGATCCGATCTTTTTCTTTGCAACCCTAATCAGTCACCTCCTATGGCTCCTTCCTCCAACACCATCATTCAAATCACAGCCATCAATCACTTCCCGATCAAACTCACTGCAACTAATTTCCTAGTATGGCGATTCCATACCAATCAAAATGATAATTGATAAAGGTATCACCACACCAAATCCAACATACATAATTTGGTATCGTCAAGATCAAATCATCTCCCACGCGATTCTTGGAAGTTACTTTGATGTCATTCAACCAATGATCACATCCTCCACCACTTCTATGGAAACTTAGGATCGATTAAGCAAGAGTTATGCCAGCCAATCTCGTTCTAGAATCATGTCATTCAAGTCCATACTTGCTAAGTATCCCAAAGGAAATCATCCTTTCACTGAATTTTTCAATGATATAAGACTCATCTTTGATGAAATTGCACTTGTGTAAAGCCGTATTCATAAAGAAGATCTATTGGTCCACATACTCAGTCAACTTAGAGAAGAGTATGGACCAATTACTGTTGCTCTGAAGGTCCATGAAACCTCCATTTAATTCCTAGAACTATTTGAAAAACTTGTTGACTTTGAAAGATCCATCAAGTAAATAAAGGTTGTTGCTGCTCCTATCATTGCCACTACCAACTACTCATGGCGCCAACCTGGGCGGTTCAACAATCGCTCATCAAATGAATCTTCTTTTCGTCCCAACAAATCAACTGCTGAAAATCAGTCGCAAAATAATCGAGCCACCAACAACCAGAACAGGAACAATTATTCCTCGTCATTATGCCACTTCTGTGCCATACCTTGTGACATCCCTAAATTTACCGTCATTTTAAAAAATTTATTATGCTTATTATAAAACATAGTATTCATTTTGTTGCGGAATTTGTTCCAAAAATATATTTCAATGTCAGATAATATTAACATTAAACATTTTTGAAGAAACATTTGATATTGGTATTCTTTCAAAATTTAGGATGTCATAACTGATACAAAACATAAGCATAAACAGACCTTACATTTATATACACTAATGATATACATCTCTTTTAATCTCTCAGTCTAATGTATATTCACATCAATACCTGTGATACAAATTAACTGATTGGGTCGGGTTGGGAAACCTAGTAAGATACATAGGGTTTTCAACCCATAATATTATAATATTTAATTATATATTCTTCAACATTCAAATAACCCCATTACCCCATTCACATTATCCTCACTTTCTACTCCTAATATGGTGATCTTGAGAGATCTTTCCTAAAGGATCTCTGTCGGCAGTATGATAACAATTTGGGTAAGCATGGAAGTACAAAAGTACTTGTATAGGCATGACAGTACAAAAGTACTTGGATAGACACGACAATATAATAGTACTTGGCTAGGCATGACAGTACAATATTACTTGGCTAGGCATGGCAATACAATAGTACTTGGCAAGACACGACAGTACAATAGTACTTGGCTAGACACGACAGTAAAATAATACTTTGGATAGGCACGACAGGTCACAACTTACAAATTTGCACAGCTCTCACTTAACCTATCACAACCGCTAACTTACACGACCCTAGCATAACCTTTCATTCATTATTACGCACAACCCTTTACTACTCAATTATATTATTAAGTATATGATTATATCAAGTAACAATCATATCATATTGTACAAATATATTAAACACATCAAAAATAGTGCACATAGCATTTAATAAATCAGAATATTTGTATCTATGTGTAAGTAACTATACACTCACTTGATAAAGTGGATGACTGACGATTTCGTCAGAGCTTCGCTTCATACTTTGAAAAGACCTAGACGCATAGAGTACTAAGCCTTAGTCTAGTTTCGTAATCCTGGTGACCATAATAATTGTAGTCTAGATTCTTCACTAATCCCAATGTCTACATCAAGATCTATCAAGTAAGAATCAGTCAGACATGACAGTTGGAAGGCAAGACCATTTCGGCATAATAACTTTTCTAAAATCCAACAACCAAGCCAATGTGACTATTCTAGATACCTCACACATAAGTAGATCGATCAGTATAATGACATGGAATTAATGATAAATCTTATTTATATTTATAGGTTCATAATAACGACTTATGACTATAAATATAAGTTTTACTGAAAATACTAGAGTGTATCTTAACTTACAAAGGTTCTTCCTGACAAAAGTTAGGAAATTGCATTGGCAGAGTTCTACTTGCTAGCTACTACTACTTCAGGGGAAGCAGGGCTTCACTAGAGACTAAACCTAAGGGAAAATGGGCTAAATCGAAACCAACTCGAGAAAGAAGATCTTGGGAGGTGTGGGAAGGGAATGAGGATTGGCCTCCTATTTATAGCTGTTTTTGGGGTGCACGACATGAAAAAGAGGTGTACATCGTGTATTTAAGGCTCTATACCCCCATCCACTTTGTGCCACATGTCGGCCTCTCCGTGGTCCGTGTTTTCACCTTCTAGAAGCGTACGTCGCGCACCCGACGCTCACCTGACGTGCACTGCACATGGCGCAAATTACAGATTTTGTAAATTCCATAACTTCTTTATACGGACTCCGTTTTCGACATTCTTTATATCCTCAGAAATCTCTCGACGAGATCTACAACTTTCCTTTAGACTTAATCAGCTAATTCTGAATTTATTTTTTGTCCCTATTTTTATAAGATTAAATGATTTTGCTAAAATCATAACTCTCTCATACAAACTCTATTTTTGGCATTCTTTTTCTTAAAATTCCTATCTTAAAGAGTACTATGATCGTCTTTTTGGTAACTTTAGCTAAAAGTTAACTATTCTCTTTGTAGCGTATAACGCCACACATTCCTTGTGCGTGACTGACTTTTATATCTTATAAAATCATATCTAATTCATACAGAGTCGGATTTCTATGAAATTTATATTTTCATGATCGGGAGGACTTGTAATTTCTAAATATATAATAATATATATGTTTTGGCGCACTTATTTTTACGATTTACGGACGATTCGGTTGATTTTTCTATTTTTCATAATACGAAACTTATATTATATCTTAAATGTCTAGCCACATTTTGTGGGTGTTACATTCCTGGTCACGAAATCAGAGACTGTCGAAAACTCATTCGCTTCCTAAAAGATCACCACATCACCAATCAGAACCCAATTCCCAATGCCACTTCCTCGATTCAAACTTCCACATCCAACCTCGTTCCATGGATGTTTGATAGTGGAGCCTCTCATTATCTTACCTCTAATCGACCCGGTCTTCACACTGTATCAGAATATGGTGGACCAGATGAAATTCTTCTAGGTAATGGTACCACTCTTTCTATATCTTTCACTCGTCACACTAATCTTCCCACTCCATCTCGTCCTCTATCCTTATCCAATGTTCTTTGTGTCCCTTGTCTTCGCAAAAATCTTATATATGTTGCTAAATTATGTCGTGCTAACCGATTCTCTGTTGAATTCTTTCCTTTGCATTTTCTTGTGAAGGATATGTGCATGGGGCGCCTCTGATGTAGGGGAAGAACATAAATGATGCCTACTACATCAACCCATCCTTGAAGCTGCAAATCAACATCACCATCAAAGCATCACTTCTCGATTATCATCACATACTTGGCCATCCATCTACTCGCATTTTAAAACATCTTGTTAAACATCTAGATCTTAGTTTCAAGTCCTCTTCGCAATTTAATTTTTATGTTACTTCATGCTCCATTAATAAAAGTCACAAAGTTCCTTTTGGTGAAAACTATTTTGTTGCAATAAAACATTTATAGCTCATTTACTCAGATGTATGGGCCCTGTGCAAAAGTCCATTGATGGTTTTGTCTATTATGTGGTGTTTTTTGATTAATACTCCAAATACATATGGCTTTATCTAATCAAATATAAATCTGATGTTGCCAAACTATTTCCACAATTCAAGATCTTGGTTGAAAAATATTTTAATACACCCATTATATCTATGTTCACTGATAATGGTAGGGAGTATCAAGCTATTATTCCTATATTTTAATCCATGGGTATCTCTCACTACACCACTCCTCCGCACACACCTGAACAAAATGACATAGCCGAACGTCGCCATCGCCACATTGTCGAAACTGGACTCGCTCTCTTACGCTTTGCGGGTCTTCCTTCCTGTTTTTGGTCCCATGCTTTCCAAACAGTTGTTCACCTAATCAACCGTTTACCAACACCAATTCTAAACTCCCAAAGTCCATTTGACCTTATGTATGGCCGTCACCCGAACTACAAAAAACTCAAACCCTTCAGATGCCTTTTCTATCCATGGCCCCGTCCTTATTCCACCTCAAAACTTCATCCTAGATCCTTCCCTTGCATCTTCCTAGGTCATTACACTCCCAAGTCGGCCTATAAGTGTTTTCATCCTGAAACTCGTCGACTCTGCCACTCTTTCCATGTTGAGTTCATTACATATGTCTTCCCTTACAAAACTTCATCAGTGCCTCCTTCCTCTTTACCCATTATTAAGGAATTCTTTACCTCCGATATACCACTCTCACATAGCACCCCCCACCTACATGCTTTTGTATCATCTTCTCCTACTCTCACCACTCAAAATATAGCCATATCATATACTCCTCTCCAATCGGTTCCCACACATACACATGCTGTCCCTGAGGCCACCTCCATCAAATGGAAACCTAATCCGACATATCTCACTAACAAACCGTCATTGCCACCCTCACCCTAACCGAATCCCCCACCCATTCCGCCATACCCTCCATCACTTACACGTCATCACAAATTCAACCTAAAATATTTCAATCCTAGTTTTGTCAACACCACCACCACTCATCCTATTCCCCTGGCCTCAGAACCCACCACCCCAACTTAGGCCTCGAATGATCCGCTATGGCACAAAGCAATATATGATGAGTACAATGCCTTGATCTAGAACTCAACATGGGAGCTTGTACCCCCTCAATCTCATCGTCCCATAGGATGTAAGTGGATTTCCGCATAAAGCGGAACCCGGATGGCACAGTCGCAAAGTACAAGGCCCGGTTTGTGGCAAAGGGCTTTCTCCAACAATATGGGAAGGATTACTTTGATACTTTCATCCCGGTAACAAAAGTAGTTACAATTCACACTGTGTTATCTATTGCTCTCTCTCTAATAACTAGCTCTTGAGGCAAATTGATGTTAATAATGCATTCTTGCATGGAACCTTACAAGAAGAAGTGTACATGCTTCAACCATCGGGATTCGTTGATACACAATACCCCAATCATGTTTGCAAGCTTCGAAATTCCTTCACGGTCTAAAACAAGCACCGCATGCATGGTATATGGCCCCAACAGAGTTTCTAATTAAATCGGGTTTTCGAAAATCTCATTATGATGCCTCTTTGTTTATCTACAACTGTGATAGATATGGTTTGTGTTGAAGATATTTTGCTCATAGGAAACAACTCACCCTTTCTTTCCAAGTTTGTGGATTTGCTTGCCAACAGATTTTCCATCAAGGATCAGGGACACCTAAATCATTTTCTTGGTATTGAAATCATTCCCACCAAGATTGACTTATTTCTTTCGCAACACAACCATGTCCGAGACATTCTCACCCAGTTGAAGATAGATGGTGCCAAGGAAGTTACATCCCCTTTAAGAACTTTTGTTAATCTAATGGAAGACGATAACACACCCAAAGTTGACACGACACCATATCGAAAACTTGTTGACACCCTCTAATATCTAGCATTCACTCGCCCGCACATCTCCTTTACGATCAACAAACTATCATAGTTTATCCCACCCTCCGAAACTCATTGGCAAGCACTCAAATGGCTACTCCGCTACTTAAATGGTACCATTTACCATAGACTCTTCCTCAACCGACATTCTACTGTGGACCTCTCGGCCTTCTTAAACTTAGACTAGGGAGGGATACCTACTAAAGTTTGCTCAATAATAACCTATCTAGTTTATATTGGTTCAAACATCATATCTCGGCGCTCCACTCGGCAAAAGACAGTTGCTCGGTCATCCATAGAAGTCGAGTGCAAAGCTCTCGCCAAAGCGACTGCAAAACTCTTTTGGATTAAAAACTTACTGATTGAACCTGGCATCTCCTCCTATCAAGCACCAACTATTCGCCATGATAATACTGGTGCTACCTACCTTTGTGTAAACCCATTCTACCACTCCCGTATGAAGCATGTGGCATTAGACTATCATTTTGTTTACGAACAAGTTTCTGGTGGTACTCTCAAAGTTTGTTATGTTCACCCACTGGACCAACTAGCAGATATCCTCACAAAACTGTTGGATCGCGCATCCTTCTTGAAGTTCCGCTCCAAGATTGGCGTATCTAATGGATCCTCCATCATGCGAGGGGCGTATTAAGGATATCCCTTGATACACTTGCCTAAACTACTTCTCCTTGATTATTGGAGTTAATGATTCTCCTATTCATTTCATTTCATGTATAGTTCCTAGATTAGTTCACATTCAATGCATTCCATGTATAGTTCCTAGATTAGTGCACATTCCTCTATTGTAATCATGTATATAGATTTGTAATCTTCATAATACATACAAATTCTCACATTTATAGTCCTGACCTTATAGTCGGAAATGAATAAAACAACATAAGATTCTCATGTCGGCAGTCTCCATAGAAGATTCGATCCGGCTGATGATATTTTCACAAAAAAAAAAAAAAAAACGATGGTATGTGGAGGACTCGATTTGGTCGATGAAAGTTTTGATCCCAACCATCAACCTTTGTTACATTCGTTCTACATCCCAAATAATCATCAATATAACTTTTAGATGGGGTGTCGATGATTTATTAACCTACTCCGACCCCAAACCGTGAATCTTACGAGGTTGCTAATGATTTCTCAACCCTTCTCCACTTTAAATGTGACATTTTTTATGAATTAAATTCCTGAAAATAATAACTTTAATATCTTGGACACTTCATAACCAGGCATAATATGATTTCAAGTTTATTCTAGTGGGTTGTTTTTGGGTATGTATCTTAGAATAAGAAATTATTCATCATGTTTTTCCTGGGTTATTTGGATGTCGATTAGATTCAAGAAGCAAGAAGCAGTGTACATGAACTAAAACAAATATGTGTGGATTTATGATATTGCCACCAAAAGCTATCGGAGACATGAGAGAGTCAACTTGGAGCGAAGTGGGTCACATGACCCACCAAAACTTTAAATTTGTACAATAAATTATATATAAAAAAAATTTAGGACCGGCCTAAATGTGTTTGGCAAAAAAAAAAAGGAAATAACAAAATATATAAATATAGACAATCAACGCATATTATATTTGATGGTATGAATGAGTTTCACATCAACTCTAAAAAAAAGTGATGAAGGGTTACCCATTATAAAGAAATGTTTCCTCTTTTACACTTCCCCACCGTTGAGGCCCAATTCAGACCGGCATGCTGCAAATATTAGTTGGTCTTAGTCAAAATCATTTTAAGAAATGATCGATTTAGCTTTGGTCTTTCATACATGTTGAACTTGTTATTTGTTTGGTTGAGCTTTGTTTTCTCTTACACCGGTCCATCAATGGTGGCAACGTCCTAACAACACCATTGGAATGCATCCTCATCATCTCTATAAGGGTGTAGTTCATCTAATCCACACCCGACACCTAAGCTTTGAACCTAATAAACAAGAACAAACTATCAATTCTATTTTTGTAGATATGGATCAAGAACATCAATTTCATATTTGTACACCTATACCAACGACATCAAAAAAATCACAATTTTGAATTGAGGCTTCATAAGATGATGGTGAAGGGTAGGATATCTTGTGTGAATTTTTGGAAACAACCAAAATGACTAAACAGGAATAAGAGAAAAAAAGGAGAATGGGTGGGAAGGGGGCTTACGAAAACAAAAATCAGTTTAACAAGGTTACTATAATCTTTTTATATGGATCAAGTATTGACACTTTAATTTTTTTGAAACCACATGGATGCAATAGATTAACTTTTTAAAGGTTTGACAAACCTGTAACTTTGACAAAACCATGGGGACTATTTCTGTAATTTACTCTAAAAATAAAATAAAATTTTAAACCGTAAAACCAATTAGACTGTTTCCGGCATTTCCATTCAAAGAAAACCGAAAATGGCGGTCGAGTCCCATAAGACAGAAAACCCAACGGTGATCGCTCCACCCAAACCAATAATCATATCTGCAGAGATCGGGAGGAGAATGGATCCACCCCTCATTGAATCTCAGCCATGATCAGAGGAAACGTCGATTATCCGGATACACTAAAATCAACCCACAATTGAAGTAACGGCGTAAGAGGTTTTAGTTTACTAATCCACTTCCATTATCTTGATTAACGAACACATTCTATTTAATACTTCTAATTCACCTATTTTCCTCCACAGATTGATCTTATAAATGGCGAATTTCTTATCTCAGTTTCAGTCCATCAAAAATTCTTGCGATCGCCTCATCATTGCAAGTATGATCCCCAAATTTCCTTAATTACAGCTCTAAATTCTAATTTTGAAATACGCATTAGCGTACTGAAATTCACTTCCACACTCAGTAATCAGACCAAATTTAATGCGCATTGAGTTGTGAGTTGTGACATTGAATACTGAAATTAAATTGTTTTCCAGTTGACGATGTGAGTGATTTGTGGCCCCTTGTGAAGGAAGGATTTGAGAAACGGCTTCCATTTAAAAGAGCTACATTGAACAACAAAACCCGAAATCCTGTGACTGTAGATAATCTTCCAGCCGAGTTTATCTTAGCATCAGATCAAAGGGTCAGAAGTCGTTTCCTTCCAGAGCAACCATTGTTTTGGTTTAAAGAACCATATGCAACTGTGGTTCTTGTGACCTGTGAGGTAACTACTAAAACCTAACGTGAAACATTCATTGATCTGTATGAGTTGAAAAATGACAAATTATTGCTACAGGATCTGGATGAGTTCAAAACAATTCTGAAACCACGTCTGAAATTAACCTTGCAAAATGATGAGAAACAGTGGTTCATTGTGTTTGTGTCTAAAGCTGCACCCAATAATGACCAAGCATACAAGATGGCACAAAAAGTTTATGGAAGACTTGAAGTTGATTTCAACTCAAGAAAAAGGGAAAGGTAAAGTTGCATCTACTCATTAATCAATCATGAATTTCATTTTGTAACATTCGCATACTTCCATGAATTCAACTCAGGAGTAGTGGTTCATCAGGTGCTGCAAATTGGATCTACATGGACCTGAAACAACAACTTTTTGGGAAGATTTACAGCTCAAAATCATGGAGTGCATTAGAAACAGTCTTGATAGGCGTATCCAGTTTTATGAGGATGAGATTCGAAAGCTCAGTGAACAACGTTTTATGCCTATTTGGAGTTTCTGTAATTTTTTCATTCTCAAGGTAACCATAAAGGCTAAAGCTCTTCTGTTAATATGATAATAAAAGCATTTTTAGTATGAAATAATTAAAAATCTATTTACAGGAGAGCCTGGCATTCATGTTTCAAATGGCTCATCTTAATGAGGAATCATTGCGCGAATATGATGAACTAGAGCTCTGTTATTTGGAAACAGGTGTTTTATAGTTTTTATATATGTGCTATGTATATTTTCTGATTTTTTTTTTTTGCCACATTTAAGCTTTTTTTTTTTTTCTTGTAGTTAACAATGCAGGAAAACAAAGGGAGTTTGGAGGAATAGACCATGGAGATGATCAAGCTGCAATATTAAACCCTAACAACAAACAACTGTCACAAATTGTTGAAGATGATTCCTTTAGGGAGTTTGAATTTCGACAATACCTTTTCTCCTGTCAAGCTAAGGTTATTTAAATAATCTTTGTTTTTGTTAGTAACTTAATATGGATTAATGATTATTGAACTTTTATTTTTCTTTTCACAGCTGTTATTCAAGCTAAAACGTCCATTTGAAGTTGCATCAAGAGGGTTTTCATTCATTGTTAGCTTCTCAGAAGCATTGGCCTTACGTGAGGTAGGCATTCAATTCATATCATTAATATTTAACTAATTTTTATTTTCTTATTAATTGGTTATTATTCTCCAGAGTGGTTTGCCCTTCTGTATGAGGGAAGTTTGGGTTTTAACTGCATGCTTGGGGTTGGTCAACGCAACTGCTGACCATTACAAGGATGGAATAGTGGCACCAGAGATAGAAAAAGAATTTTATCGTGTAAAAGGAGAGTTGTATACTCTATGTCGTGTTAAGGTAATTAAATTAAATAAAAATAATAATTTTGAATATGGATGATTATGATAATATTTATATTACCTTCTTCTGTGTGTATGTGAACATGATAGTTCATGAGGCTTGCATATTTACTTGGGTATGGATCTGATATAGAAAGAAGTCCAGTCAACAGGTGAGATTGATTTCAATTCTTGCTTGAAAGTCAATTCTTTATTCTATACGTGATTCTCAAAAGTCAAAGGTGCCTCTTTTTTTTTTCTTGTGTAGTGCTTCACTTAGCATGTTGCCATGGCCTAAGCCAGCAGTTTGGCCTTCAGTTCCCTCTGATGCTGCATCCGAGGTTCTTGTGAAAGAAAAAGTATGTATCTATGCTATATTTACTTATAAGTTATGATGAAACAAACTTTGTTTTAGTAGAAATGATTGTGATTGAACTAAATTGTAGATGATGCAAGAAGCTACTCCAAGGATCAAACATTTTGGTATTCAGAAGAAACCATTGCCTCTTGAACCCTCTTTTCTTCTACATGAAGCTAATCGCCAAAAAAGCTCTCGTTCTACAGGTAATATGGATGATGATTCAAACATTACTTTTTCATTCATTGTTATCCGTTTTGTTAACATATTACATGATGCCAGCTCAGATTCCGAAGCACAATCATCTCAACAAAGGAAACTCGCTGAAGTTTTTGTGGCTTCTCAACATGCTCTACGTAAAACTATCTCCGATCCTGGTTTATGGAAGTCGTTGTCATCTTTACAAGAGTTTGAGGTATATACAGACTAAGTTTACTATATGTATAATTTGGAATTTTTGTATTGAATTGGTATACGCAACAGAAAAAGTATCTGGAGCTATCAAAGGGGGCTGCTGATAACTACCATCATTCATGGTGGAAAAGGCACGGAGTTGTCCTCGACGGCGAAATCGCCTCCGTCTGCTTCAAAAACGGCAACCACGATCTAGCTGCGAAATCATACGAGAAGGTTTGCGCGCTGTACTCCGGCGAAGGGTGGCATGATTTGTTAGCCGACGTACTCCCAAACTTAGCCGAATGCCAGAAAATCCTCAACGATCGAGCCGGATACCTTTCGTCATGTGTGCGATTGCTTTCACTCGATAAAGGCTTGTTCTTAACAAACGAACGTCAAGCGTTTCAATCAGAAGTCGTTCGTCTTGCTCATAGCGAAATGGAGGATCCTGTTCCGTTAGATGTGTCGTCGTTGATAACATTTTCCGGCAACTCAGGGCCGCCGATGGAGCTTTGCGACGGAGATCCGGGTTCGTTATCTGTAACTTTATGGTGTGATTTTCCAGATGATATCACTCTTGAATCACTTAGTCTCACCTTAACTGCCACCAATAACGCCGACGAATGCGTCAAGGTATTCATTCCACCATTTTCTCCAAGTTTTCTTCAAATTTCTAAACTCAAATTTAATTTCTTCAAATTTTCAGGCAATTAGAAGCGGTGATGTAACGATACTGAAGCCTGGGAGAAACACAATCACGCTTTCTTTACCCCCACAGAAACCCGGTTCGTATGTGTTGGGTGTTCTCACGGGGCAAATTGGTCATTTACGCTTTAGGTCTCATGGTTTCTCGAGAGGTGGGCCCGCTGATAGTGATGACCTCATGAGTTACGATAAACCCACTCGACCCATTCTGAAGGTAGTAATTAATTATTATTATTTTTTTTCAAAAAACAAAGTACATTGCTATTAAGTCAAAATTTGGTGATATAATTTATTTTTGTGTTATGTTTTGTTGTTTTAGGTGTTTAAACCAAGATCACTTGTTGATCTTTCTGCAAAAGTTTCATCTGCGTTATTAATGAATGAAGCTCAGTGGGTTGGAATAATTGTAAAGCCATTTAAATACTCCTTAAAAGGAGCTGTTTTGCATATCAACACTGGGCCTGGATTGAAGATTGAGGAGTCACATGACATAGAAATGGAGACACATTTTACTTCAGATGATGATAATAATAATAATAATAATATTAACAATAATAATAATGATGATGATTCTGTTGTTCCAAAAGAATTTTCTAAACTTACTCTTAAAAATGGTAGAATAGAGTTACCAGATTGGGCAAGCAATATTGTTGGTGTTTTGTGGATACCTGTGCGTGCCATAAATGAAGGACTACCAAAAGGAACATCTGCAGGTTTTAATGATTTTAAATATTTTTCTATCATTTTGACTACTTTAATAACCTTTGAGTAACTCGTTATAGCTGATTTTTGCAATTTTGGTTTAAAAAGGTTTCCATTTGAAAGTTGCAAGAGAAAATCTTTTAGGATCAAAAGTGAGAAAATCAATGATACTTAAGGACCAAATATGTAATTTACTGTAATGTTTCTTTATTATTTGTTTTAGGGGTAGTATTGTCCCAAAGAGCAAATGTAGTCGATGGACTGAGGACATTAGCTCTAAAACTTGAATTTGGAGTGTCAAGAAATCAGATATTTGAAAAGACAGTAGCTGTTCATTTCACTGACCCATTCCACGTCAGCACACGTGTGGCAGACAAGGGCAATGATGGCGCTTTGCTTTTGCAGGTTTTTTTTTTCATTAAAACTATAAATAATTTCACAAATCAATAATTTTCTACTATAAAACTAGTGTTAATGTTGGGTGAAAAAATATAGCACATTACATATTATGATATAAAGAGTAAAGTATGTTGCTATTTCCTTCAATTTTTGTGCATTATTAATTTTTGTCATTTTGTTGTTCCAGGTGATATTACAGTCACAAGTCAAAGCCTCGTTGACTATTCATGATGCATGGTTAGATCTACAAGATGGTTCTGTTCATGATGGAAAACCAACATCTGCATTGTTTCCTCTCATTGTTCCTCCAGCCTCTAGAGCTGGAATTTTATTTGGTACATTTTTTAAAAAAATTTTAAAAAAAAATGATATTTTGATTCTTATTTTATTTGACATGGATTTGTGGTTTTGCAGATGAAAAGAAAGCATTGCATCCTGACACAATATTAAATATTAAATACAAAATATCGGGAGACAGAAATCATGGGTCTCACACTCCCGTATCCTTGGAAACAAAAGCACATGACAATGATGTATTGACATTCAGGAGTTCTCTTGAGTTACAACGACCTGTTCTAGAACCTTCTTTAGCAGTTGGTTTTCTTCCTCTTCCTTCAAATGGTCTTAGAGTCGGCCAGCTTTTCACCATGAAATGGAGAATCGAAAGATTAAAGTTTTTTAAAGATGAAACAGCTTCTGGTAACAACGTAAGACTACTCTAATTAATCAACAACTTTTAAAAATATTACATCATCATGTTATTTAAATCTAGAAAGAATTAAAAAAAAATGTTAAAAAGATTTTTTATTTCATGTAACAGGACGAAGTAGTGTATGAAGTGAAGGCGAATTTAAAGAATTGGATGATTGCCGGAAGGAAGCGAGGCCATGCTCCCCTCTCCACAAAGCAAGGTATATGCAAAAGACGTTAATACCCTCGTTATCCTGATCACTGACACTGATACTGATACTGATACTGATAGGTTCAAGGATCGAGATTTCTATATTGTGTGTACCGCTAGGTGCTGGATATGTTCGGCCTCCACAACTGGAATTGCCAAATGTGAATCGGGCAAATATAATATGCAATCCTGCGGGACCACATTTGGTGTGTGTCCTACCTCCGCCTTTGAGCTCATCATTTTGCATTCCAGCGTGATTTCGATTTAAGAAAAAAAAAATCATGTTTTTTGTTTTTGGTGTGATTGCATTTGATTCTATAGAGA
The DNA here is from genome assembly GCF_002870075.4 of Lactuca sativa. Lineage (NCBI taxonomy): Eukaryota > Viridiplantae > Streptophyta > Magnoliopsida > Asterales > Asteraceae > Lactuca > Lactuca sativa. The sequence goes on from NC_056629.2 coordinate 191,822,578, forward strand.
ATGAGTGACTATGAATATGATAATCAATTTTGTAGTTTTTATTACCAACTTTTAACATAAAAAGTTGAACTTTATGTAAAGAAATACATTTTTTGGATTTATTAATAACACCGGTTTTGTAGTTATATTTAGGGTTATTGGAGAAATCTCAGATATCACTCTGGTGGATGTACTTTGTTTGTAGTGGTTGCTTTCTCCAACAACAGTTTCACGGGGGGAATTTAGATAATATTCAATCTTTCAAGCTTGAGGCTCACCGGAAACTTACTTTTGGGTGACCTACCAAGTAGAGTAGCAATTTAGATTCCTAAAATGTTTAGCAGCGTAAACTTTTCCCGGCAACACTAACCACCACCTTCAGCCGATGAATGGTGGTGATGGTGGTGGGAGACGGAGGTCGTTGGTTTGGAAGACATGTAGGCAAATGGGTGGGGTTTCGATAGGAGAATGCCACATCATCAATGCAATGTCACATTAGCGTCCAAGTGTAACCTATGTGGACATTAAGTAGACCACATCATCTAAATAGACTCTCGATAGAACAAGGTAAACATTGTCTCCTAACATACATTAAGGGAGGTATTAAGCAACACTCACTACCATCTTAACAAGAGGAGAGAGAGACCTGGCTTGCTTGTGATTGGTCTTTTTCTTTTTTTTTTTACTTTTTTTTTACAATTGATGTAAATAAATTTAATTATCATCGTACAACAAGTGACATGGCAAACGGGCAACAAGCTGTGCCGTTACGCCTTTTTGTATAGCAAAGCTCAATCTTTTAAAGACTACATTCATAGAACTAAGGGATATACCATTGCAATGCATGATCCGTTGTACTTTATTAAGAAGTTCTACCGCATCCGGTGCGAGGAAACCAAACATATCAAACGCAAATAGTATGAACACGTCTTTTTCTTTGTTTTTTTTTTTTTGCATCACGCTTTTTGATTGGTTCTTTTCATTTGATTTTTTTTTATTTTTTTCTTTCGAAAATCCAAGTGTACGTGAAAGCTTAGGTCGAAGGTAAACATATGATGTGCAATGTGTTTAGCATGTGCTAAGCGTTCGACCACTTCCTATAGCCTAAGGTTCACATCATAGGACATGTATTTCAAACATCAATGACTTAAAAGACATAAAAATTAGTTCATAAAAAATAAAATAAAATAATTTGTTGGGTTATAATGACAATAACGCTTATTCCAAGATGTAGTTTTTGACATCAATTTCTTCTTTTTCCATATTCACTTAAAAAAGTTTAGCTAATTTATGTGTTAAATATTAGGGAAATTTTCAAAAAAAAAAGCTATATTTTCAATTTTATAACTGAAAAAGCCATTATTTTTTTTCAAAAAAACCACAACATTCATAAATATTTCTAAAATAACCAATATTTACCTACTATAGCCTTTTATATAGCATATAAAGGGTATGAATATGACACTATCACACCATATATTGTCATATCAACGTCACATCATTCTTTGTTATTCACTACATCATTCTTTGTTATTCACTGCTCCACATAAGAATTATTTATCAAACAGGTGTTTTTCAAAATTTTATTTACCAAATTTGTATAGTTTTAAAAATATTTACTAAATATAGTTTTAAAAAATAATATTTTTTCTAAAGCTTTCAATTTTTTTCCTTTTATCTTTTTTTAATATACTCTTTAGACTTTTATTTTAACTTTTTGTTTTTTGCTTTTAGTTTTTATCAAATGAGAAATTACAAACACCATTTTACCTTTTATTATGTTCATTTTATTATTTAACTAGAACGACGGTTCTTCAAATGACGGAACCAAAACTAGAACCGGCCAATTTGATTGTAATTGGAACTGACGGTTCTTCAAATGATGGAACCGGAACAAGAACTGTCACACCGGTTCTTTGGATTTTGGAACCGATTTTGATTATAGATACTCGGTTTCATTTGTTTTTTTAACTTTACTACTAATTAACCATTACAAAGTGCCCAACATAAGAAAATTAAGCATCAAATAGTGACAAAAGTTAACCATTATAAAGTGCCAAACATAATAAATTAAACATCCATCATCCAATTCAGAAATTAACAAAAATATAGCCATTACAAAAAATTAACCAATCAATGTAATTGGTAAAAGATTAAAAAATTTGAGCAAACCATCACTTCATTGGTTTAGCAAATAGGCAATAACGAAAAACTTATTAGTTGAGGCCATCTGCAATGCTCTTCGTGACCATAAACTCCTTCCACCTCCACGTCACCATCATCCTCTTCCACAACATAGTCGGTATATTGTCCACATTGATTGTGGGCGTGGTCAGCAAGAGAGAAGAATAGAGACTTGATTGGTCGTTGTCCTCCGATCTCCCCACAACAAATCACCACGATCATGAGTTACCATGAGGGTTTGGGATGGTATACACGAACCACGTTCGTGGCCACTTAGACTATGAAGCTCTTCTTGGTATGCATTCATGTAACGCCCCAAATTTCAACCCAAAAATTTCAATTAAAATTTAAGCGTGTATTCAAATCACAACTACAAAATCTTAAATAGCATGGCGGGTGATGAAGGGGGACAAGATGGGCATGTGCACAGGGAATCACAAAATTATATCACGCCCAATTATAATCCACGACTCTACGCACAGAAAGCAGCGGCATTCAGTCGATCATTCAAGACAGCGACATTCGGACTTCAATTATTCTCTTGGTCAAGGTTAGATTTTTCTAGTTCTCATTTTGTTTAATTTTCCACTTATCAGATATTTAGATTATCTTATGATTGTTATCGGTTATTATTGTTATCAAATGTAGAGAAACTGAATTAGTGAATATTGAATACTTATGAGTTATCATTGTTGCTAGATTATGTTATCAGAAATCAAAAATTTTGAATGTTGAAATAGATTGATTGATGATTGAATCGGAAATCAAAGATTCTAAATTTTGAGATAGATTATAGATTCTTGCATAACCTTCCATGAGAAGAGAAGACCCATAAAACAAAATTACAAAATTTGTATGACTCTAAAGTAATCACATATACATAAAAAATTATATTTCTTAAGTCTTACACATTAAATTGTATTTGTTTTCTTTTGATATACAAGTTTAATGGCATCATGGGCACGTTGGGTTTGAAGGAACAAAAGAAAATGTGAACTCATCACTTTCAATGCATTTGGAGTTCAAAACTTATTTTTCTCCATTAATAAACCCATCAAATTACACCCCACAAAGCACACATAAACATTTTTTTTGAGTTTTTCCCATTTTTTTGTTTAGATTTTTTGTTGAAAATTTTAATGATTTGTGAGATTCGTCATATGAAATAGTTGCAGAAGACAAGGAGAAAAGCGTTGTAAGCTTCTTTAGAGATCAAAGAAGGTTAGTCACAAATTTGGCATCAAATAGTTTATGTTTTATATTTTCAAGTTCAATTTGTCATTTTAAGTTATGTATATTAATTTGATTTCATTTTCGGTTAAGCAAATCAAGTTTTGGGGATCATCTTTGGATTGAAATAATTCGTTACACGTTAGGGCCTTTTTTTCCGGTTCGCCCTGGACATTTGAATCCACAGAACCGGCCCTATTAAATAGGACTATTTAATCTTAAAATATTTATCAAAGTATCGTCAAAATTTATCACATGCACAAGTCTCCCATGGATACGATGCAATCGAGTCGTGCCCCTCCTTTATTATAAGAAAACCTAAAAACATTTAAACCACAAATTGTAAGCACAAAACTTAGTGAGTTGCCCAAAATACCACACACATCACTACAGTTATGGGTTATCAACAACCCTGGAGACTACTCGAAGTCTCAGCACATACATTATCACATATCACAATAACAACACTAAGACCCAACTGGTCAACACGTATATACCACCACACAGGCAAGCATATAAGAGTCACAAGAACAGAAAGCATCCTACATACACAATTTAGTGGGTCGGCATTGGTACCTTCGACCCACGAGCACAGTCAGAAGACTCACCTGAATCGAAGAACTCTAAAACACTACGATACGATCCCTTTTCTGCACTACTTGCACCGGCGAATCTATTAACACTAGATCCATATAAAATCTTAATTAATAGCCCAAAATCCTCAAGTTTGATTGTCACACCCGAAACCGGAACGACGGAAACGTTCGGGGATGGATAACGTCATATGTAGTATCACAACAATTTCATTATAATAATCAAAGTGAACACAACCATTACATTGAATATATAAAAAGTATTTAGATCTATTTGCTTCACATTTTTATACATCAAAAGTAGCAAAAAGAAAGACGAGACTCTATATGCTCCGTCTTCTCAAAAGTCTGCTGAGGTACCTGTCTACTGATTTCCTGAGAATACAAACGGTTTTAAAAACAGAGTATCAGTGTAACAGCTAGTGAGTTCATAAGCATGTTTTTATAATGAAAACCTGTCACTGAATCTGTAAAATGTTTGTATGCTTCCCAAGTCAATCCAATATTTTCTAACATATATGTTTATTACTTTGTTTTGTAGTAGTGTATAATGTATTAGTTTGCATGTCTGGTTACCACCAGTTGTACTGTATAACGTTGTTTTGAATGATAACCCTTTGTATGAAAACCCTGGATATCACCAATAATGTATAGAATGTTCTGTTTGGAAACCCTGGTTACTACCAGTATGTATAGTAGTTTCATTACTTAAAATAAAACTATGAGTTGAAATCCCTGGAATCCTCCAGTTGTATTATGAACTAGTTTTATTAATGAAAATAAAACTAATGAAGAACGAAATCTCGTAAACAATAAGGTTAGTTTATACTATTGTGAGTTTGTATAACCATGCTTGATATGACCTAGTGACCTCTACGACGTTCTTCAAGCATCGGACGTTATGACATTTGTCACCCCAGGCATGCCTGCCTAACTGTAGCTAGCAGTTCAGGTGTGGGATAGTCAATCCTGAATAGATCTATTCACAAATCTCATGCTCTCCCTCCAGGAGACTTTGGTTATACTATGATAGGATTTAACCCGCACCCTGAAGGGTACAATTGAAGTGATGTCTCACACCCTGTATTAACTAGTTTATGTGTAGCTATGTATGGTTCTTTTGTATTTGAATTCATGTGTATACTTTATAAGGTAATAATTATACTTAAATAATTATTTAATGTTGTACTCTTGAAGTCCGATTGTAGTAATGTATATCATAAACTAAATTTGTCATAGTTTATATGTTTTGCAATGTATAACTCTGAATTCATAAAATTGTGTATTGAAAATCCCAAACTATACCTACTATAGTTGGCATGTATGTTGTGTATTTGGTTCGTGTATTGATCTGAAAACTATGCAATTATGGTTGTACGTTGAAAACGTCCCTTATGCTCAGCATGTTACAAAAGGGATAAAATATCTATATATTTTATTAAACATAGAAATCTTTTGGTTGTATTAATTGCATAAGTTTTAATCTCGTTGAAATTCTTTTGTATAAGTTCACAAAATCATTCGTGTTTGGCTTGTATTCCCCCCTGAAAACATGAAAAATAGAAAAAGCATAAGGGTATGAACTCACAGTTGGTTGTGTGATTAGTCGAATAGCGAGACTGGGAGTGGAAACCCTTGGTTGGATGCACGCGGTACTCAACGAGATCCTAATCAACAATTAAATACATAATTGTATTTTATTAGCGAAACCATTATTTATAGTGTTAGAAAAACACTTGCTTTTGGTTTAGGAATGTTACCGGAACTCAATTGAATCAGAAAAGTGGGTTTTCAGTCAAGATTCACGGTGTGAAGGAGTTTGCGGCCGTAAAGGGTTTCCGACCGTGAACTGTTCTCGGCCGTGAACAGCCCCTTGAAGGGTTTACGGCCGTGAACGGTGTTCTTGAAGGATTTATGAATCTTTGAAGGGTTTACGACCATAAAACGGTTTACAGTCTTTGAAGATTTAAAGGTTAGAAGGGTGTACGACCGTAAACTCAAGAACAATAATGTTGGATTCGATGAAAAACGTGTTTTAAATGCTCGAAAACAACCTCCAAAGGTGATTCTTGATGATTTTTGGAAGAAAAGAGGGTGTTTTTGGTGTTTACGGTTGAGGGGTTAGAGAGAGAAAGAGAGAGTTTTCGGCCAGAAAAGTATAAATGAGGGGTAGATGCTCATATTTATAGGGGGTTCCATGGTCGATGGTGGGGGCCACCTGTCGCTGGCCGTAAACGGGTTTACTGCCGTGAACATCACTTAGGCCGAAAACTATCGATTTTTCAAAGGAAACTCGGGTTTTTCGCGTGATTTTGGTTCCGACTCATATATATAAAATTCAATTATATAACTAAATGACTTTCCAAACCAAAGGAATTTGACAAAAAATAAAATTCAAATTTTATTAACAGAAATCGGCTAACGGTAACGGAAAAAGGTTCGGGTTGTCACATTGACCCACGGTCAAACTTGGTCAAAAGTTAACGGTCAACGAAAGTCAAACTTCGGGCTGACTACGCCCATCGTACTTAGCTCGTACGCATGGCGTGCTCAGCTCATACGTATGGCGTACTCACCATCCAGAATCGGGACCCCATAAGAGTACGCACAACGTACTCAAAGGTACGTCCAGCGTACTTGGTCAGATGACACTTTTCTGTTTAGTGCTTATTCTCCAACACTCAAATCTAGTCTCACAACATCATTCTAAGATGTTGTTTGTTTTTTTTCTACGGATCTTCTTGGCCTCTTCTGTCTGCACCATGCAGACCACGCGCAGACATTAGCATTCGCAGACTGTTTGTTTTTTTGAAGACTGCAGACTTAAAAATGTATGCGCGCCCTCTTTTCGACGCATATGTCGACCAGAGTCTTCTAACATTTTCAGACATCTTCTAGCCTAAAAACACATATATCTTTAACTTTTTTTAGTTTTTTTAATTTATATTTATTCCAACTTTATTAATTATAAATAATTTGAAAAAAAAAGTTACAATACTTTAAAAAAAAGTTCAACGACACAAACATGATATTTTTTGACAAATTTATAAATAAAGATTTATTACAACAATGGTCGTTGAAGTTGTGTATATAAATATGAAAAAAATCATAATATATTCTTATATTTTTGTGCCAAATTTTTTAAAACATTATTTAATATAATATCGTCAATTTCATGGGAAATTTTTATGGCACGTTTTTAATTAATTTAATTGAAAAAATCGAAGTTTATTTTCATCTATGTACGTATCAAATTCTTTGATTCCTAATTACAATGTTTAGATATAACTTTGTGACTAAGATGGTTGGTTTTTATCAAATATATACATTAATTTGTACCATTTTTATTTAGATTTTTTATACAATAATACATAAAAGTTGATCTAAATTTGTTAATTATTTATAAAAAAAAGTCATAAAATATTAAAAAATCACTTTGAAGTTTATAAAAAATCAGTTCATTTAGATTTTATTTTATTTTAGTAGCCTATAGATGTTAAAAGAAACAAACAATCTTCTTTTTTCATACTAGAGACGTTTGGCCCACCTCTTCTACTGCAGAGGTCTATAGATGTGGTCCGCAGACTGCAGACATTTTGCCTCAGAAAAAACAAACAACACCTAAGTCATAAAGTTTCCACCTTTATGACTTTCCATGTCTAAAAATGGTCCAAAAGTCAAAACCTTAACTTATTAATCCATTAAGACATCATGACACTTACATGGAAGGAATAGAAGGACCAAAATCACATTTTTATGAATACTAATAGTTCCATAATGGATAAAGTTTCCAACTTTATCCATTAGAATGGTCCAAACCACCAAGATCTATTTTTTAAGTCTCAAAGGGACTAAAAGAGCATCTCTTTCAACTTAATCCATTAGTTCCAAGTCTCCAACCTTTAGATCTGAATTAATATGATGTTTAAATGGATAAATTTTCCAACTTATCCATAACAAGGCCACAAAATTTCAAGATCTAAACTTTATGCACTAAAGTGACCAAAAGATCATAACACCCAAGACTAGCTAGATCTATCAAATGCACCATCAAGATTCAAACTTTATACCTCTAGAAGAAAGATCAAGGTGAACAAAGTCTGGATCTACAAGCTCCAATGCAACCAACACTTCTCCAAATAGATCTTTCTTCTCCAAGATGGACTAAGAACACTCCAAAGAACTCAAGATCACCTTCTTTTGCTCAAAAGGATCAAACTAACGGTTAGGGTTTTCATGGGAGGGTGTTGGAGAGGTGGAGGTTGAGAATTGAATGGGTTTGGGGAAGTTAAGGAGCTTAAATAGGGCTCAACCTAGGAAAATAAGGTTTGGGCACCAATCGCGTACGCCCAACATACTCATGGTACACCCATCATACTCAGGGATGCCCTAGTACGCCCAGCGTACTTCCCCGTACACCTAGCGTACGCGGCTTAACCCAAAACTACCCAAACTTCAAACGGTCATAACTTCTTTGTTTCAAATCCGATTTCGACGTTCTTTATATCCACGGAAAGGTGTTGAGGAACTCTACAACCCTTAACTTAAAACAAATCGAACTAAAATCCATAATTTATAAAAGAAGTCTGAAACACTACTTTTCCCATTTTACCCTTTGACTACAAAGTAGAAACCGAACTCTTGGATCACATAATCTACATTACCCACATCCAAATGGGTCTAAATCTCTCTTTCCCAAAACCCGAAGCCTTATGATACTTGATCTTCAGGTCACAACCCTGAATTATGAAACGACTCGAAACAGGGTGTTACAATTATGGGTGGCCTAATGCAAGAAAAAGAATTAAAGAATGTAAACTATTTTTTATCAAACCAACCACGCCTCCAATTTTACCAACAATTGAATGTAAATTATCATTAGTAAAAATATATTTTGACTATAAGTAAATTACATAGTGCATCTATAACCTGAATAACATGTACTTCTTCATCGCTTTCTCCTTATTGGGATTTCACTAAAAAACAATGAACCAAAAAACACGTATGTTGTGGCAACCACCTATTACTATTACATTCCAAAGTATGTAAGATCTAAAGCAAATATTTTCTATATATAGTAGTGTTATTTTCATACATTACCTTGAGATCAAAAATATGAAATCGGGAAACAAGAAAGATGAAAAAGATGAAATTAGAAAGATGGAATCTTGAAATCAAAAACTTAAAATAAGAAAGATGAAATCAAAAAATATGGAACCTTAGAATCTCAATGGAGATGATAGAAGATGAGGAATCGTCGGAGGTGAGTGGTCGTGGAGGAAGCACCGGATGGTAATGGTCAACGGCGTGTGGAGGAAGCGTTGATGACCGGTGCGGCGAGAAAGGACAATGTCTAGCCGGAGATGGAGACGTCTGAGAAATCGAGATGTAGGCGTGAGTTTGGGTTTCATGGCATCCGATTTCTATAAATTTCAAATTCACCTTATTTGGAAAATATTTTCAAAATTATACCTATTCCGTAATGTTTTGGGGATAATGACTTAAAAGAGTAATATAATTTTCGATTTGTACATATTTGGTCATTAAGTTTTTTGTGTCCATATTTATCCCTTCAACTTGTTAAACTATACACCTTCAGTCCTTATGACCAGCTACTCCAAGTAAGCCGGAAAAAAACAGCTTAACGGGGTAATATATTTCTCATTTTATATACATTTAGTCCTTAATATTTTTGTGCACATTTAGTCCTTATTTTTTGTTGAAAACTAAACAAACTGGTCATAAGTATTTTTAATACTTATGACCAGTTTGTTTAGGTTTTTCTCACGGCATCCTACGTGGGACGATAATTAATAAGGTTTTTGGGGTTATTGATGTTTATGGTCACCGCACCCTCTGTTCCTTGGTTGCTTAGGTCTTATAGTTTGACTTCGTTCTTGTGTTCTGAACGTCGTAACTTCTTCATAAGATCTTAGATTTTAACGATCTCTATATTCGCACGTTCGTATTTGAGTGTAATACAACTTTCATTTAGATTACTCGCGTTAAAAAATTAATACATTTTTACTTACGATCATTATATCCATGCGTTCTTTAGGAATGTATGTATGCATATTTTTTTTTATAAAATCATAAGTAAAAATATATTACTTTTAACGGGATTAATCTAAAGGAAATTTATAGCAGACTCAAATATGAAGGTGTTGATATAAACATCATTAAAATCTGAGATCATATGAAGAAGTTACGATGTTTATAACACAAGACCTGAGCCAAACCATAAGACCTAAGCAATCAAGCAAGTGAGGTTGTGGTAGCCATAAGAATCAACAGCCCCGAATACATTATTAATGTTTGTCTCACATAGGATGTCCTAAGAAAAATCTAAAGAAACCGGTTTTAAGTATTGAATGTGTACAAAAACAACAATGACTTATTTTGTAAAAAAAAAATATTAAGGACTAAATGTGTACAAAGTGGAAAATATGTTACCTTATTAAGACAAGTTTTCCGGTTTACTTGGAGTAACCGGTCATAAGGACTGCATGTTTATAGTTTAACAAGTTGAAGGGGTAAATATGGACGAAAAAACCCATTGACCAAATATATACATATCAAAAAATATATTATATTTTTAATTCACTATCCCTATATAAAAAAACATCATTATTGTCAAAAAAAAAAAAAAAAAAAAAAAAAAAAAAAAAAAAAACCTCATCCACATAATCTTATAGGGGTGTTTACATCATACCATTACAACTTTATTATTTTTAATTTAATACAAATATAAATAAAAACAATATAAATGATTAATTAAACATAGAAATATTTCTTCAATTTTATAACATTCAATGATAAAATTAAAAACATTACATAATAAAAATAATGAAAATTACGTCTACTCGTCATTGTTGTCGTTGGATATCAAATTGTTGTATGTATGTTCCGCCAAATCATCGTGAAGGTTGTTATGTCCTTCTCATCTTTGAACCTTTATTAGTCTCGGTAAATAAAGTGTGGGTTCATGCGCTACTTCAAGTTGTGGAAGTGGTTCTTCTTTATTATTGATGACGATCACGGGTCGGCTCGGTCTCTTATACGAAGCATCCGGTCCTTGAAGTGGATTAAGTTATTATTGGATTTTTTTGTATATATTAATTCCAATTCTTATTCCTTGATTTTAGCCTTGATTGATAGAGAAAATACACATCTCTGATTACCAATTTGTTCATGGTATCAAATTAGGTCAAAAACAAGAAATCCTAAAACCCAAAAGTTTTAGATTCTTCAAGAATTATGGGAAGACCTCATGTTCTTGCATTCTTTAGTAAGATTGGAACGACTATAGTCCTGGAAACCTATCTAAAATGCAAAGATTTTGATATTCTATCTTGAGACTTTAACTTCGGTAGAAACTATCGCTTTCACCGGCCGATGATCAGACAACTTAGATTCATTTCTAGGGTATAGTATCTGCTTTAGTTCATCCCCAATCCATATTATCCTATCACACCTACCATATATTCATAATCCGTCTAGAGTATTTGAAATTATACAAACTAAGTGGAGAAATGAATGATATAAAGGGATTTAATTACCATGCAGCAGAAGCAAACTAAAGGAGTCGAAGGTACGAAATCAATGATATAAAAATATTTAATTACCATGCAGGAGCAGGCTTTGTTTCATCATTCCTGCCAAATTTTCATCATAAGTGGGAACATATTTATAAGTACGTAGGAGCAAAATCAATTGTTCATTCATTTCATGCTCTAAATTCATCATCTATAGTTCTATTCGTGGCTTCAAAAATTCAGTTATTTAAAGTGTTTGATATGTGATTAATTACTTTGAAGATGAAAATGTATAGGAGTTTCAAATGCATGAGGTGTTTGGAAATTTGTGTGGGGGTTTTAAATGCATGAGATGATTGGAAAAATGTCTCATTTATAAGTATTGTATGATGATATTCTATCTTGAGACTTTAACTTCGGTAGAAAGTATTGCCTTCACCGGCCGATAATCGGACAACTTGGATTCATTTCTAGGGTATAGTATCTGCTTTAGTTCATCCACATACCATATTATCCTATCACACCTATCATATATTCATAACTCGTTTAGAGTACTTGAAATTGTATAAACTATAGGAGTGGAAGTTGAGAAACGAATGATATAAAAGGATTTAATTACCATGCAGCAGAAGCAAACTAAAAGCGTTGAAGGTATGAAATGAATGATATAAAAAGATTCACTTACCATGCTGGAGCAGGTTTTGTTTCATCATTCCTGTCAAATTTTCATCAGAAGTGGGAACATATTTATAAGTACATAGAGGCAAAATCAATTATTCTTTTATTTCATGCTCTAAATTCACCATCCATTGTTTTGTTCGTAGCTTCAAAATTTAAGTTATTTAAACTATGTGATGTGTGATTAATTATTTTGAAGGTGAAAATATATGGGGTTTCAAATACATGAGATATGTGGAAATTTATAGAAGGGTTTAAAATGCATGAGATGATTGAAAATGTTTTTTTTATAAATATAAATATAATATGACGATTAACATGTAAGTAAAGTAAACACGTAAAATGTTACCGGAAATGTAGCGAACCGTAAATGTATTTACTTAACTCGGATAGTTATGGGATATCATATTTGAGGTTTGAGATCAATAAAAACTAAAATCAATGCTTGATAACGACGGCTTGAGGTTTTTTCCCCAGTTTCAATTTCCCTCCTTTGGAGGAGCAACATGATTTTCATTCTTTAATACCACCGGGTTCATTGGTATCAAATATTCAAATGTACTAAGAGAAATCAAATATATATTGTTTTCTATTCATTAGATCATGATGTGTGTCAAAATTGAGATATTTTGTTCTAAAATTTTGAAGAAAAAAAGGTTAAGAAAGAAAATAAGAAGATAAAAGGAAAGAAAAGGTTCTTTAATCGAAAAGAAATGAAAGAAAAATAAACATTTTATTTACTTTTTTCAAAATCATTTTAAATTTAAAGAAAAATTATGAGGAAAAGTTATCCTTCCACTTCTTCATTTTCTTCCATTAAAAGTTCAAGAACTTCAAAAAATAAATAAATAAAATCTCAAGTCCATCTATTTTTTTTTTCCTCTCACTAGGTTAGACTGAGAAACAAGATGTAGAAAGAGATAATTAATAAATTTCATATGGTATTATTTTATGATTTTTTTTTGGAAACGAATAATATATTATCAAAGAACCCTCACGTAACAAGTAGCTAGGAGAAGGCAAAAAAAAAAAAAAAAAAAAAAATGAAATACAAGATATTAATAGGAGAATGGTGAAGAACTGAAGATATCCACTCTTTCCATATTCTATCTGAGTAAAAAAATAACTATGAATAAAACATAAAAGGATATTTAATTTCTCATTTACTATTTATCTCTGGTGCATTAGATTTATGATTGTTTGATTTACGCTAGTTGGAGGTGCCAAAATTCATGATTCTAAGATAAAATAAAAGACATCTATAATACTTATCGTTTTTATTAAGAATAACTTCAATAATCTTGCTTTTATTGTTATTTATAATTATTGTTATTAGTATTTTGATGTTACTATTATTATCAGTATTGTTACTATTATTACTTATGATAAATTAAAGACACGTTATGATTAATCGCTAGCAGGGTAGGACTTAGGAGGTGAAGTAGGTGCAGAAATTATTGACTTTGAAATTAATTGACTTAAATGGGAAATTATTAACAAAGAAAATAGGCACGAATATATTTATCTTTGACCATTTTTTTCATTTTTTTTTATTATATCGGGACTACAGGTGATAATTGTTGACACGAAAAATAAAAATACACGGCACTAAACGAAAATGGGACGAAACTAAAATTCAAATTCGTGTTCGTGTCAAGTGTAAAAAAAATGATATTGCGTCGTGTCGTGTTTGTGTTCAAAATTCGACACGAAATTGACACGATTTAGCATTTATTTGTCGTGTTTTTCGTGTTATGTATGATTAAATATTAATTAAATAAACTAATTGTTCTATTATGTTATCTTTTTCGTATCGTGTGGTGTTTGTCGTTTTTTAATTGGTTTATTTTCTTGTTACTTGAAAAAACACAACATTGTGTTGTGTTTTGCTCATATTAAATATAACATTGTCGTGTTGTGTCAGACAAACAAACGACATAATGTCCCAATTTACTATCAATTGTGACTTTAATAATATTATTGATATTTATTTTTATTAATAAAAATTGTAAAGTATTTTTTTCTATTAAGTTGAGGGTTTAAATTACAATGAGATATAAATGAAAAATGTAAAATTTTAATTTAACACAATAATAACGTTAAAAAAAGCTCCTTTTAGATGTTTAACACGAATTTATCATAGAATATGATACGCAATCTATTTATTATATTTATTAATTTGCCTATCTGTAAATTATATAATATATTTATTTTTTAGAACATCTTTAACAGTAGTCGAATATTTATAATCAACCTCAAAACTAGTTTTTTCTTCGATGGTTATACGGGTATCCAAAATACCGCCGCTTTTTCAATGATTTATTTCGTTTTCTTTTTCCTTTTAAATTACAAGGTTGGTGGGAAAGGGCTTGGCAATTGGGTCGGGAACCTCTCGTCGAAGGCTTAGGCTAATGAGAATAGGAATTCACTGTTCATTATTAATTGAGACAATACAATTTTTAATTGAACCACTTAGATATGAAATAAATTTCTGTTTATGTTTGTCTTTAATAAACTAAATCTCACATAAATTAGTGATATTTCATACTACTATTGCTTAATTATATTTAAACTATAAATTTGTTTTTATTTAGCAGTTATTTTCTTTTAATAAATATCAAATATCATTTCATCTTAATGGTTTATATAATACAACTAGGATTTATTAGATGCGCGTTGCGGCGGTAATAATGGATTTAAGTAGCAGAGCTTTTTCAGTAGCAATATAAATATAGGACTTAAGTTACCAAACCACAAAATTTGTGGACCAAAGTTATGCATAGAAACTTATAGGACTTAAGTTGCCAAAACACAAAATTTAAGGACCACAACTTTGCCAAGAAAAATGCTTAAAAATAACTACGAAGACGTAAAAAATTTACGCCAAAACATAGAGAAAGTCGGTGGATAGGAAAATCATATTATATATAATATACGGTAAACATGGGTGTTTAGTTTCTAGAAGGGGTGTAAGGTTGGGGGCAATAATATATTTAAAAAGAGGAACTATTTCAAACGCGATGGGTAAAGTGATATGAAATTAAATCAGGTCCCAAAATCACTTAACTATAAAATAAAATGAAGTATTTCAATCAGACCTTAAGTTCATACTCAAAAGCAAAATTCATGAAACAATTATTCAAACAAAATAACGAAATAAATCCTAGCTTGAAACAAACAACATGAACTTGAAATAAGTTGATTTAAATAAAATTACGACTTACAAAAAAAATGGATCAACTTATCTCCTTCATCAAAGGGATTAGGCCTAATCGACCAGCCATCACCGCCCGATTCGTACATAAATATTAAAAATTGATGCGGAAACTCAGAATTATTGGTTAGATTCGAAATTGATACTTGGTCAAGTAATTTAAAAGAATATGAATCTAAATAAATAAATAAATAGATAAAGAAATTAAAAATAAAAAAATAAAAAAATAATAAAAAAAAAAAAAGGCAAGCATCGGTAGCTAGATATATGAGGGTCGTGGTGGAAACATGGGCGAACATAGTCGGTTCCCAAGATGGCGGGTGCAATACTTCAAATTTTGCATAACAATGTAAATTTTTGATATGTAGTTCTACCATGAGATTTTGTCTTTGTCTTGGGTGGAATTTTTTAACACAAAATGAATGGTTCATATAGTCACCATAGATAAATGGTTGAGAGGGGTTCTGATTCGTTCAGAAATTAAAAAGAAAAAAATACATATTACATACGAAACGCTCTTAATTTAATACCGAATGATTAGGAAATTGCCTCTTAAAAAACTTACCAAACACCCTCTAAAATATTGTTAAAAGTTGTCATTTTCTTAGTATTTAAAGATGAAGAGACTAATGTGGTTGATGCGTGAAGATGTCCAAAAAACCTTCAACCCAAGGGAAGGGCCACTAGGTACCAAATAACAATCATATCGCATGTGATGCTATTTATTGCCAATCACACGTCACACGTCTCAAACAATCACTCCACAGTATAAAAAATTAACCCAAAGGTTATGTTTTACGCCAAAGCTTCTACTATTTACTACTTTAACAAGTATAAAAAGTAAGTATTAATGATCACATGCAACACTATAAGCAACTTGTAATTTTGTTCTTATTTATATTTCAATAAACTAAATTACAATTCAAACAACATACTTCTGGTTCCACTTTGTTTCACCAGACCTTTTACATTCCTCGTATTTTCCTAACACATCAAACTCTAATATTAATTAGTTAATTATAATTATATATATATCTTATTATTTATACGTATATAAAATATTTTCTATTAAAATAAGCTTAGTGGATATTGTTTTTTATCTTTTTTTTTTCCGGATTAAATAATTCAACAGATATTGTGGAATCTCCAATCCAATCTCACTTCAGTGGGACCCATCACGTGCTGATGGCTGGGTTTCCGGAACGACACGATGTGGCTGCTCACCATGAACGCCGTTACCCGCTCCGATACTCTGATCTCCTCCATTTTCAGTTCTTGTAGCCGGAGAACGTACTCCGGTACGTGAACCATGTCCCAAACCACCCCTACTCCGCCTTCTTTCAACACCCTCACCACCTCCCCCACCACTCTCATCCTCTCCGCCGATGCCGCCGCTGTTTTCGGCCCGAACTCCTTCCCGACTTTGTGAACAAACCCCGCCGACACCACCACGTCGAAGTAGTTGTCCGGAAATGGTAGCCTACGCGCGTCTCCTTCACGGCAGGTCACGTATTCCTGTACGCCTTCCATTCCTGCCGTCCTTAGGGTTGATAAAGTCGTGTTTTTACGGTCTAACCCGACGACTCGGCCGGAGCTGCCTTCTTTTTTGAGCTGCATTGCGACGGTGTTGAGGAGGATGCCGCGACCGCAGCCGACGTCGAGTACGGTTTTCACGGTGGACCAGTCGTGGACGGCGCTGACCATGCGTTGGGCCATGTCCCAGCGAAGGGCGACGGAGGAGTAGAACATGTTGCCGGCGGCGTAGAATAGGCAGACGGCGGAGAGAGCTGTGACGGAGCCGGTGAATCCTGCGGCGAATCTGGCGATACTGGTTGAAAATACTGACGGGAGGATTGATTCGAAGGAGTAGCAGATCCAGTTGAAGTATAGAAGGAATACGAGTGATGAAGCGGAGAAGACAATCGCATGGATCAAGAGAAAAATCGGTGTGTGCCAATCTTCCATGCCATATATTGCATAGATCTGAGTCCAATCTCTTCCTGCTTTCCCCATTGTTGGAAGTTGATTTTAACCAGATTTAGAACTCAGAATCTGCAGTTTCAAAGCCAAAAAATGTTAGAAAATCAGTTTGAAATTTGGGATTTAGCAACTAGCATAACAGTATTCTCGACCAGTAAACAGTAAGCGAATATATCCCACAAAATCAAGCGTAAAGTCATTTCACCAATGAAAGCTCAGTCAGAGTGCAAATTCCATTTACTTTAAGAAACTAAAACAAAAAGAGGCACACATTCCTTTTGTAAATCACGAGAATATGTTAGGTTGCCGCGAAAATTCACCAATTTGGAATGAATTCACATGTTTCACTTCTATCTCTTTCATCGGCAACCAAACAGATTACCAAAAAGTAGAGAAATTAAACATCATAGAAGCCTAAATCAGATTAACTATTCCTACGAAAATGAACTCTGCAAGAGCACTGAAGTAACACTTACAGTTCAGGACAACGCAACGCGAGATTCGTTATCAGATCCACAGAGAACGATGTAGAAGTTTTTGATCTTCACTAACTACTTGAAACTCAGCAATCCAAGAGAGAATTATGAGAAATGGAGGAGAGATTTTTTCAAGGCAAAATTCATATCAAAATCAGCAGTCATGAAAGACGGTGATTCAGATCTAGAATCAACCGGCGACGACTTTCGCTTTAGCTTTCGTCCTTTCGTTCTTTGCAGTTTGCAGCGCGCACAGCCTTCTGAAAGTCGAGTGAGTGAAGAAAAGGAAGATAGTGAATGAATGTGGACGGGGGGAGGGAGGGAGAGAGTCGGCGGTAGAGGTGGTGGTTGCGGTGGTGGGTGGCGGTGTTTAAATCGATAAAGAAATGGGTAATGCTGTCCCTCTTTTTATACTGGTGGCCTGGTGGGGGTTAGTGAAGTGAGGTACGGTTATACAGACGCGATAACCAACCAAGACTTTGTACGGAGTTTAATTTAACCGCTAAAATGTTTTGAAACCAAATATAAAATCATAATTAACAATAATAAATATATTTTTAAATCAAATTTTATTATAAATATTATTCTCCTTTTTTGCAAAAGAGAGCAACATCATTGTGTTAAATCATCATAGTAGA
The DNA here is from genome assembly GCF_002870075.4 of Lactuca sativa. Taxonomy (NCBI): domain Eukaryota; kingdom Viridiplantae; phylum Streptophyta; class Magnoliopsida; order Asterales; family Asteraceae; genus Lactuca; species Lactuca sativa. Next base: position 191,841,085 of record NC_056629.2, read on the forward strand.
CAAAATTTCGAGTATTTGTTTATGTTAAATCATCATTAGTAGACAAAATTTCGAGTATTTGTTGTTTTACGTAATGATAATAGTATTATATTTAACTTAGACAAAATATTAAATATTTTGTCAATTACATAAAAAAACATTGTTTAAAATATAAATTAGCATAGAATAGAATGCTATTATATACATCCATGAAGCTCACGGTACATAAACTTTTTTTGTGTGTGGATTTAGTCTTTTGTTGAAATAGTATAATTCAATTATTCTTAAATTTATAATTGTTTAAATAGTATAATGCAATTATTCTTAAATGTATAAAGGTTAAAGGTTGTTTGATATGACCCGATCAGATAGGTTAAAAGTTGTTCGATATGATCCGATCAGATTCAAACTGTTTGATATCATATTTTGAATTCTCTGACTCGATCATGACTCATCCGATATGCATCTTACCTGGTTAGATTTAGGATTGTGTCTAATTCAATCATATAACTATCAAACAACCCATAAGAGAAAAATATAAGTCGTACATGTGTTTTGAAAAGTCAATTTTCAAAAAAAAAATGTATTTTGTTTATACTTAACATTTATGATGTGTTATTATATCATGTTTGGAAGATTACAATGTAACACGTATATAAAGGTAAATGTATGATTTACCTAAAATTGATATTTTTTTCATGAAAACATTATAATATGTTTTTTGACATTTGTTATGAGAAATCAAGTTTTTAGATGTTTCACAAAAATGTACTTTATTTTATTTTGAAAGCTTTCTTGTTAAAAATGTATAAACTTTTGCTTTAGTTGTGTTAATGAATATGATTTGGCTCGGGTCTGATCAATCCAAATGGTTGATTTGTATATATGAATTTGATCTATTCATTTACATATTGAACAATCGAATCAAATTTCTTATGATTTTTCAGTAAAAGGAAATAAGCTGAGTCAAATCATACCCCCTCTATTTTGCACCTATTTTGCACCAGTTCCAAATTTGAGTGAGTGTATGGTTCTTTTGTTTGTGTTTATTTGTATTTCTTTTGGGTTAATCACTAAAATATCAAAAATGGTTGTGTTCTATTAGAAGAAAATGACCAAACTTTAAATATTTTTCATAAAATACATATTTATTTTGTGAACTGTTTAACTTCACAAATATCACATACAATAACTTATTAAGCATATCCAAATATAAAAATATAAACATAATATTGATTGAAATAATAAGAAGAGAGTGTATCCGAATAATTGTTAGAACAAGTTATAACATATATATTTAACTTGGCCACTGACGAAATTTTCATCCTTTGACCAAGAAAATGTCAAAATCTCGATGGAGTACAATATGTGGTTGACAAATTCAATTTGTATTAGAAAAATATCCACCATGTAGTTATAATATATGAGTTTACATGTTGTATGATATAAAAAGGATTATAGGTCAAAGCCCGTACTAGTTGTTAAAGACCGAGTAAAGATATCGTATTTTATCTATATCATAAAAAAACTTATTCTTCTAAGAAAATATGAGCTACGTATGCTTGCTGAAATAGGTTTAGAATAACATTTGGACATCCTTTCTCAATAATCACAATGGGTACTTATAGATTACAATATTCAAATTTATTCTGACTCTAATACAGAATAAGGAAAATTATAATGTGGAAATTATGACAATAATAAACCTAATATTGATCGAATTATATCGCTAATACGACCCCCTTAGTTTGAGCGGGAAGTGGAGGAACGTTCAACTTATTTATGAAATCTTAAACAATATTATCCTTGTTGATCTTTGAACTTTTGAGCTTAAAAGTGGTTCTTGCATGTTCTTGATTTTGGATATATATATATATATATATATATATATATATATATATATATATATATATATATATATATATATATATATATATATATATATATATATATATATATATATATATATATATATATATATATATTCACTTGTTCTTGAACAATTTTACATTACTAAGGTTGAGCTTGTATTGACTTGATATTTGAAGGTTGATATAAATCATGATTCATTTGAAGAAGATGGTAGCATGTTTGAGACATTTATTCAAAACCCCATTTGTTTGACATAAATCGGACCACCAATGGTATAAAGAAACTTCTAAAAAAGAAAAAATGTAAAACACCATAAAACATTGTTGAAAACTCGATATCCTGTTTTTTCCACCTACCTAGAGGATACTAGAGATAATCTTGATGAACCGATAAATTTCACACACACACATACACACACAGAGAGAGAGAGAGAGAGAGAGAGAGAGGCTAATGGAAGACACATTAGTGAAGATAAAGAGGCTTGAGAGTGCTTATAGTGAATTTTAGGGTAGAGAGAATTGAGATTAAGGCTCCGTTTGATAGACATCTTTTCAGGTCCAAACAAATCTTTTCTGACTGAATGAATCGGAAAGATTGTTTGATATGTATAAAAAAAAATTGGTCATTCCTAGTAACATATGTTTTTCCCAGAAAGCTCCAAAACCATATAATTCTGGCCGAATAGGCTGGAAAGACAATTGTGCCCCAAACTCTTCCTCTTTCTTTCTTGCATTATTAATTTCTTTTAAATAATTTTTTTAATTTCTTTTTTATTGAATTATTATACATTAAGAAATATTATTTTTAATATATAATATTTATGTATTAATTAATATTATTTTATTGGATTATTATTTTCTTAAATATTTTTTTATTTCTTTTTAATGGATTAATTCTTTTTATTGGATTATTATATATTAAAAAATATTATTTATAAATATATAATATTTATATAGTAATAAATATTATTTTGTTGGATTATTAATTTCTTTTGTTAAATTTTTTAATTCATTTTTATTGGATTAGTTCTTTTTTTTTTGTCAACATTACCATCATCATTATATATTTTGAAAAAAATTCATCCACCCCACCACTATCGGCCATAAAACGAGTCAAGAATCACATGTTGAGTTATAAAAAAAAAATAATTTATAGTAAGAATAAAGACGTAAAATTAACTTGAAAAAAAAAAACTAAACAACTTAATCGACATTTTATTTGGATTTTTAAAAGATTATTGTGTAATTTTGATTTTGTATGACAATTTGTATGTTTTTATAATTATTCAGCAACTTCATCCATCACGGTATAGAACAACAGGGTAATACTGTCATTTATCATCATTCAACACACTCAATCAGATATGCAATCAAACAACATGGTTTCTTTCTCAGTCATAAAACTTTCCCATACAACACTTTTCTAGAAAGCACTTTTCCGAACAGAAACTATCAAACAGGGCATAAGGCGGAATGATGAGAGGTGTCAGGTGTATGATGGAATTTTGAAAGGATGTGTGGATCATATAATGTTCTTTTATCAGAGAGATTCCCGATGTTGTATGTCTTGGAAAAATTATGGAGAGATTGGCGGCATTGATTTTGTTAGATATATGATGGAATTTCACATGGAGGTGATTTATTCGTTAAGGTAGTGAAGAGACGAGTTTTTTCATATCTAAAATCTTTGATGGAGTGTCTCCTATAAATGAGGTTGGTTCTTAGAGTTAGGGTTTAGATGGAAGGATAATTTTGGTATCTTCAATAATCATGTACTTTTTGGATAGAAATATTGTTTTGCCGACTCGTTTAACTAGGTGGAATAAGTTGGTCATGATAAAAGGCATCATTCTTGCTAGGCAATGGGTGTTGAATCGTTTAGACAGAAGAGATAATTTGGATGATCGAGGTACAATTTTTGCTTTTATGCTCGTTCCATAAATTGGTGACTAAATATGTATCGTGTTTTTTTGTTTTTAGATACACCTAGCAGCGGATATGGTATAGAAGAAGTAGGGTATATAAAAACAAAAAAAGTCTATTAGCAAAAACGGTCCATATTTGGTGGTTTTGTTGTGGTTGTGGTCTCTACCTCGTTAAGATTAACAGTTTGGCTGTTAACTTTCAGAAAATGATGGATTTACCCCCAGGGAACATTTTTGTAGTTTTATCTTTTAATCAAACTACAAGGACCAATTACACAATTTTTATTTTTTATTTTATTGAAATATTATAAATTAATTCTTTTAATTATTTCTTTTTGAACTTATTTCTTATTGTATTATTTTTTATTGGATTATTATATATTAATAAATATTATTTTTATAATATTATATTTATATAATAATAAATACTACTTTATTTGATTATTAATTTTTTTAACTAATTTTGTCGAATTTCTTCTTAATTATATCAATTCTCTTTTATTGGATTATTATATATTAATAAATATTATTTTTAACATATATTGTTTATTTATTAGTAAGTGTTACTTTATTGGATTATTAATTTCATTTAAATAATTTTTTATTGCGTTAATTATTTTTATTGAATTATTATTTTTATTTATAATAATTATTATTTTTTATATTAACTTCTTTCTTTATTGTTTTAAACAAAAATATCAAAAAATCTCACCCACCCACCTCTCCTAATTAATTTTAAATATTTTGAAGATAACATATTTTGGACAATACCACCAGCATCACTCAGTCACCAGCACCACTATCGGGCCATCGCCAACCCCTGTTACTATATATATATATATATATATATATATATATATATATATATATATATATATATATATATATATATATATATATATATAATTTTCAATAGTTATTCACGAAGTAAGATCATCGTGTGTATTTTAGTTTATGTGTATTCATATGTATCTAAATTTATTATATATTTCAATAAATTTATGGTGGTTTGAAAACTGTTGGAATAGTGTTTAAGGCTGCAACTATATTAGGCAAGTATTTGACCCGATTGTGCATGGTCCTTTTGGGTTGCCTTCACCATAGCAACTTGACAGGATGATTTATTATGAGAGAATAAATATTATTGATATATTATGAGAATAATATGAATAATAATATTGTTATTTGACTAATATAAGTCATGAATTAATTAGTATTAATTTGGTGACTTAAAGAGATTAATTAAATAAGAGGGTATAAACTGTCAATTGTTTGATAGTTACACTTTGGGCTGTAAATCCTTCTTGGATAGAGGATGGACGAATTCTACGGCTTGGGATAGCCTCAAATTCGTCCAAGGCTTATCTTTGGAAAGGATTTGGATTGCTTTAAGGAAAGATTATCCAACTAGGGTTTAAGGGTGAAACCCTAGGAGCCTTACAAGTATAAATAGACCCCTAAGACAAGGGAAATCGGCACCTCTGCTAAAGCAAAGAACCCCTGGCCGATTTCTAATCCCTCTCCTCTCTCTCAAATCATCCTCCTTGCTAGTTGGTGTTTGTAAGCCATTAGAGGAGTGACAATTGTGACTCTAGAGCTCCAAGACAACAAGATCAAAGCAAGAGATTCAAAGGTAAACTTCTAGATCTGATTTTGTATTGTTCTTATACCTAATTATTCATTAGAAGTCTTGGATCCAAAGCATGTTTAATTAGAGAAACCTAGATCCAAGCATTAGGGTTTTGCATGCGCACATAGGAAAGTTGTTATGGCTAAAACCCATCAGTGGTATCAGAGCCTAGATTGGTTTCTATTAAATTGTTGCTTGTTTGTTTAAATCTTGTTTGCAAAATTCGAATTTTGTGTCTCTGTGTCATGAACTCGACGAGTCCCATGGTGGACTCGACGAGTCCAGTTGGGAACTCGACGAGTTCAAGCGTCAGGAAGGGCCAGATTCGGGATTTTTTTCATATTTATCTTATGGAAACTTGCCTTTATCATATTAGATCAACCTTAATCCGATTTTCTGATATATATGACTATAATCTTGATCTAATTAAAGATATTTATCAACTAATAAAATATTTAATTTCCTTATGTGATAATTAATTAATTATTTTGATTAAATTGGTAATTATCTTGCAAGAAATCTTTAAATAAATCAAATATGGATAATTATGGAATTAATTGTTAATAAAGATTATTTGTTATTTGATCCTCCATGTTTTAAATGTTTAAAACTTGTCCTCAAGTTTTGAAATTTATGTTTTGTGATTAAAAGTTTTTTTAATTTAGGAAATTTAAATTTCAAACCCTGGAATTTTACAAGTTTAAAATACAACCCTATACTAATATATTATTACAAGATTAATATATATATATATATATATATATATATATATATATATATATATATATATATATATATATATATGTACAACTAAAATGCTAGTCTTACCGTTAGTATGCCTCATTCACTAAGCCGATCTATAAGGTGGGTATAAGGTTGCGGCCTATAAAATGGCGCTTAATGGGTGTACACTCACACCCACTGCTTGCTTGATCGGTGGAGGGTCATTAGCCGAACGGGTAGGATAGGGCAACCTCATCCCCTCATTAAAAGTATAATATGAAATACAAAGTAACTACATGTTTTTTAAAATTTCCCAATCTTAGTTACTTTAGGAAAAGTGAATTGATGCAATCCCATGAAATTACACTTTGCACCCTTGCTAAAAAGTTAGTGGAGCGTGTGTGGTTTACCGGCACACTAATTAGTTTTAAGCAAAGGTGGCAAAGGGTGATTCATTGTTTATCATAGTTCGATGGAGCGTGTGTGGTTTACCGGCACATCGAATAGGTGATCGTTACAATGAAGGCACCATGTAAATTTGCATGGTAATTCACACCCACTTTGTGATCCTCGGTATCCTAGTCACAAACGAGAGGGGCATATCGAGATTTAAACATGCCATTGAAAAGTTTCAATGAATCTCATCCAAACCTAGGAATTCTCAATACATTTAGAACTTAAGGTTATGTTTTCGTGATGGAGAATTAGTGAATCGTCATTCACTTACCTTCAAATTGTTTGCATGTTAGATTACGATATCCTTTTTCTAATATGTAAATATTGTTGTTGGATCCTAGCCCTAATTTTTCTTATTGGGTGATAATTAGGGATTCATATTCTAATCTATCTTTTTCCTTTCTATTTGTAGAGGTCGAACGCAAACAACGCTGTTGCTATTCACATTAATGAGCCTTTGTCAAAAGGTCACCTTCGATGGAACGAACTTTAGCGAATGGATAAGATACATTCACACTATTGCTCGCTATGAGGATAAGGAGTATGTCCTCGATAAGAAGCTCGAGAAGATAAACCCTGAAATCGCTACTCCGGCTGAAATGACCGCTTTTGAAACTCACGAGTGAGATGCAACGAAGGTACATTGCATCATGATAGCCACTATGAACTCCAAATTCCAAAAGTCCTATGAGGACATGTACCCGTACGAGATGCATCAAGACTTATTGGAGAGATACCACCAAAACGCGAGACAAGAGCGTTATGAGATTTTCACTAACATGATTTCCGCTAAGATGGGTCATGGAGAGTCTCTTACCGTGCACCTGCAAAAGATGCAAAGGTATGTCGACCGCCTTCGCAGGTTGAATGTTGACTTTGGGGAAGACTTGGCGATTGACATGGTGCTTCACTCTTTGCCTCCAAGCTACAATCAATTTAGGATGACCTACCACATGAACAAAGAGGAGGTCACCCTAAGCAAACTCCAAGGTCTCTTGAGGGTCGCTGAGAGCAACTTCAAGGACAAGTCTGTTGCACCAACTCCCAATCCACCCGCTGCTCCTGTCTTGGCTATTGGACAAGGAAAGGGAAAGAAGAGGAAGGCTTCGTCTAAGAACTATCGCAAGGTTAAAGCCCAAGATGGTGCCTCCTCTAGTGGGACCAAAGTTGATCCTGCTAAGCCCTGCCCTAACCCAAAGGAGGCAGAATGCCACCACTGCCACAGGATAGGACATTGGAAGAGAAGCTGCCCAGAGTACCTGCAAGCCATCAAGGAAGGAAAGATCAAGCCGTCTTTCGCAGGTATATACACAATCAAATCTAACGATTCGTCTCATGCTATTTCTTGGGTTCTTGATACCGGTTGTGGTTACCACATTTGTTCTAATGTGCAGGGACTAAGAAGAAATAGGGATGTGGAGGCTAGAAGAATAAATCTAATCATGGGGAACAGAAGATCTTCGCCTGTGTCACACCCCAAAACCAAGAACGGCGGAAACGTTCTGGGGCGGAGGACGTCATGTAAGGTAATCACAACACAGTAAATGTAAATAGGCAAACAACATCATCCATTGCATTAAATATATAAATTTAATACATGCGTGTTCTGTACAGTTTTAGACACCAAAAATATAACATAAATCAAAATAATAAAATGATGAGTCTTGAGTACGCTCCATCATCTCAAAAGCTGGCATCGGTACCTGTCTACTGATGACCTGAGAATACAAGTTATTTTGAAAGAGTTTATCAGCATTAAGCTGGTGAGTTCATAAGTATTTTTGTGTCAATGTTCGTTGTAAAAACGTTTGAACCTGTCTCAATGTATAAGTTTGTAAAAGTTTGAATCTCTCAGAAAATCCCATATTTTCTATAAAAGTAGCCTTCTACCAAGGCTTAACTGTTTTGTAAACTCGTCTGTTTGTAAAAGTGTATAATTACCCAAGTATAACTATCATTTGTTAAAATATAGTTTGTACATTAATGCTTAAGTGAGATTATCACCAAAATATGTAATGGGTAAATCATTGTAGTACTGTAGCCTTGTATAATAAGAACTACTGTTGTACTAATTACTACTACCTTAAACCGGATTTATATTAAGGTATAATGTGATAATTGCACCATACTATCGACTGATAACAACGACATAAGGAACGGTCGTAATAACGGAATGACGTTTGGCACCCGCAGACCTGCAGGTCCGGCTGTAGCTAGCAACAAGGTGTAGGATAGTCAATCCAGTATAGATCTATACGCAAACTCAACGCTCTCCCTCCAAGAGAATTCTGGCTACAACTCGGGCCATGACATTTAAGGCATGCTCCGATACAGTGGATCACATTTGTTATCGTATTCTTGCATGTGTGATGAAATGTTTCTTGTTCTAGTATAGTTGTATATGTTCTCGTAGTATAGTTGTATATATTCTCTTCCTATTATAGACTCATGAATGAACTGACTCATTGATCTAGCAGTTGTAATAGTGTGATTCTGTGTTACCCCGATGGTAACTTGTTAACAGTGTGTTTAGTACGTATGATTATGGAAGTACTTTTATGTCTATATATGTATATTTGATATATAATTAATATGGAAACGACCTTCGGATGGTCACCCAAAATCCTATCAGACCACATCCAAATCGAGGAAAAGGAAACAAGGTGGATAGCCTTCCTAAGCCCTTTAAACATTATTTATACGTCTATACATATACGGGCATGTAATTTGTAATTTAAAAACATAAATAAGTGTTTATAAGACATTTGAAACATAAGTATATTTTATTAAAGAAAGATTAACTTGATGTCAATCTATAAAACAATTTGAAGGCGTAGATTTGATTAAAACAGTTTAAGTATAAGGAACATTTGCTTAAATCACAGTTGCAGTGTAAATTCGAATAGTAAATGGGTTTGGAAAACATTTAGAAGTAAAACAGTTTGGTATATATAGTTTGAATAGTGATAAAACCACTGATTTCCCTAGTTATTAATCACATGTGATTAGAGCAATCATAAGTGATTGAAACAATAACTATAAGTGTTTTAACTTGTATTCCCCCCTTTGAAAGCATATAAACGCATTTAGAATATTTAACAGGTTGATTAAGGGGTATGAAACTCACTTGATTGATTGAAGAAAGCGAGATGGAAAACCGGGCAGAGTTTCGTCTCGGAAAACGGATTTTTCTCGGGATTCTCGGGAATCTCGGGAGTAAAATCGACCCTCGGGACTTGAGCAAAAAGACCAGAGCTTCAGGTTATAACGGGCACGGAAAACGAGACAAAGTTGTGAGAGAGAGAAGAGAAATGAGCAACATTTTCGGAAAGTCTCGCATCCTATTTATAGGAAGGCTGAACCGCCTCCGAACGCGGGGCGTACGCTCGTACGCAGCGCGTACGCGTACGTCATGCATGACCGAAGCCTCGACTGCCTCGGTTCGGATGGGACGGGTTGCTGGGTACGCGGGTCGGATGGGACGGCGGGTCGGATGGGACGTCGGGTCGGAGCTTCGGACGAGTCGGACGGGTTAGAACTCTTCGGATAGTGCGACGTGGACGATCCGAGACCCTCGATCTCAGTACGCGGGGCGTACGAAGGTACGCAGGGCGTACTTCGGTCCAATCCGATGACTCCCCTTCGGATATTACCGGGAATTTATATTTAAATTTATATTTATTATAAATAAACTTCAAAAATTCATATCTCCCTCATACGAACTCCGTTTTTGACGTTCTTTATATCCTCGCGAAGGTGAGACCATGATCTACGACTTTCGTTTAGATTCCGTTGGCTAATTCCGAAATTATTTTTATTATTTATTTATTAAAATGACGTGATTAAGGAATTTCTTCAAAAATTCATAACTTCCTCATCCGGGGTCAGATTTGGACGTTCTTTTTATGTACGCAAACCTTGATATGATTCCTATTACTTTATTTAATCCGAATAAGTTTTTAGGAAAGTTACATTTTGACCTAAATTTGATCGGTTTTACATTACATTGACTCGAAATATCGGGTTGTCACATCATCCCCCCGTTAGAAGGAATTTCGTCCCGAAATTAGAATTTTAAGCAAGCTAGAATTTACAAATAACTAAGCAAAAAGGTGAGGGTATTTCAGTTTCATCTGATCCTCACGTTCCCAAGTGAATTCCGGTCCTCGCTTGGCATTCCAGTGAACCTTCACGATAGGGATACGGCTTTGCTTTGTCTGCTTGACCTCACGGTCCATGATCTCTATAGGTTCTTCCACGAAGTTGAGGCTCTCGTTGATTTCGATCTCGTCGAGTGGGACTACAAGAGTCTCGTCGGATAGACACTTTTTCAAGTTAGATACGTGGAATGTAGAATGTACGTTACGAAGTGCGTCTGGTAGTTCGAGTTTGTAAGCTACGGGGCCGACTCTTGCAAGAATCTCGAAAGGCCCTATGTACCTCGGGTTAAGCTTCCCACGCTTGCCGAAACGTATCAAGCCCTTCCAGGGTGAGACTTTGAGGAGGACTCGGTCTCCCACCTGAAATTCCAAAGGTTTCCTTCGTTTATCAGCGTAGCTCTTCTGTCGGTCTCTAGAGGCTTTCAATCGTTCACGAATCTGAACGATTTTCTCTGTTGTTTCCCTAATGATCTCCGGACCGGTGAGAGTACTGTCGGAAGTTTGCCCCCTGGCTAATTGGGTATCACCCACCTCAGCCCAGCACAGAGGGGATCTGCACTTACGGCCGTAGAGAGCTTCAAATGGAGCAGCCTTGATGCTCGTGTGATAACTGTTATTATAGGAAAACTCGACAAGGGGTAAATGAGTATCCCATGCCTTCCCAAAGTCAATCACGCAGGCTCGCAACATATCTTCTAGAGTTTGGATGGTCCTCTCACTCTGTCCGTCGGTCTGAGGATGGTAAGCTGTGCTCATGTCCAGCCTCGTTCCTAGGGAATGTTGTAGTGATTGCCAAAATCTTGAGGTGAACCTACTATCTCTATCGGAGATAATGGACATAGGTACACCATGTAGCCGTACGATTTCCCTAATGTATGTTCTCGTAAGCTTCTCCATCTTGTCGGTTTCTTTGATAGGCAGGAAGTGTGCAGACTTGGTCAATCTATCAACGATGACCCATATGGTGTCAAGTCCACCCGTTGTCTTGGGCAACTTGGTTATGAAATCCATAGTGATCCGCTCCCACTTCCATTCCGGGATCTCTGGTTGCTGCAATAAACCAGCGGGCTTCTGGTACTCGACCTTAACCTTTGCGCAAGTAAGGCATTTACTTACGAAGGTAGCAATCTCTGCTTTCATATTAGGCCACCAGTATAGCTTCTTAAGATCCAGATACATCTTATCTGAACCTGGGTGGACGGAATACCGAGTGTTGTGCGCCTCGGTCATGACCAAGACTCGGAAGCCACCATGTTTCGGTGTCCAGATCCGGTTCATGAAATATAAAGCTCCGTCACCCTTGGCTTCTAAATTCTTGTCCATTCCTCTAAGGGATTCACTTGACACATTTTCAGATTTCATGGCCTCAAGTTGAGCCGCCTGAATTTGCTTAGTCAGGTGTGAATGGATGGTTATCGATAATGACTTGACTTTGCGACCAGAATATTCCTTCCGACTTAGGGCGTCTGCTACTACGTTGGCTTTACCCGGATGATAACGAATATCGCATTCGTAATCACTGAGTAGCTCGACCCATCGTCGTTGTCTCATGTTGAGCTCCTTCTGATCGAAAATGTGTTGTAAACTCTTGTGGTCGGTAAAGATAGTGCTCTTCGTTCCATACAAGTAATGTCTCCAGATCTTCAGAGCAAACACTACTGCTCCTAGCTCAAGATCGTGGGTCGTGTAGTTAACCTCGTGTGTCTTCAATTGTCTTGAGGCGTAGGCGATGACCTTACCTCGCTGCATCAGAACACATCCGAGCCCTTGATTCGATGCATCGCAATAAACTACGAAGTCTTCTATTCCTTCTGGCAGGGATAGTATTGGTGCGGTGCACAAGGCTCGTTTGAGCGTTTGGAACGCTCTTTCTTGTGTCTCTTCCCAGTCAAAGGCCACACCTTTCTGGGTTAGGGTTGTAAGAGGCTTCGCTATTCGTGAGAAGTTCTGAATGAACCTGCGGTAGTAGCCAGCGAGACCTAGAAATTGACGAATTTCTGTAGGAGTCTTCGGTGCTGACCAGTTCTCAATGGCCTTAATTTTGGATGGGTCCACGTGGATTCCCTCTTCACTTACCACGTGTCCTAAGAACTCGACTCTTCGGATCCAAAATTCACATTTCGAGAACTTCGCATACAGTTTCTCTTTTCGTAATGTCCCTAGAACTTGTCGCAGATGATCGCCATGTTCTTTCTTACTTCGGGAGTAGATTAGGATGTCGTCAATGAAAACGATGACGAACTGATCCAAGTAGGGTCGGCATACTCTATTCATCAGATCCATGAAGACTGCGGGCGCATTGGTCAATCCGAATGGCATCACCACGAACTCGTAATGTCCGTAACGAGTTCGGAAGGCGGTCTTCGGCACATCCTCCTCTAGCACTCGTAACTGGTGATATCCGGATCTCAGATCAATCTTAGAAAAATAGTTCGCCCCTTGCAGTTGGTCGAATAGATCATCTATGCGTGGCAGAGGGTAACGATTCTTGACCGTCAGTTTGTTGAGTTCTCTGTAGTCAATACACATACGGAAGGATCCGTCCTTCTTCTTAACAAACAAGACTGGTGCTCCCCAAGGTGAGAAACTTGGCCTTATAAAGCCCTTGCTGAGCAGTTCGTTAAGTTGACCAGAGAGTTCTTGCATTTCGGCTGGTGCTAAACGGTAGGGTGACTTGGCTACTGGGGTAGCTCCTGGGACTAAGTCGATTCTGAACTCGACTTGTCGTTGCGGAGGTAATCCGGGTAGTTCTTCTGGGAAAATGTCGGGGAAGTCGCTCACTACTGGGAGGTTCTTTAGTTCTTTCGTTTCTAGGTTCGTGTCGACGACGTGAGCAAGGAATGCGTGGTATTCCTTACGCAGGTATTTCTGTGCTTGAATACTTGATATGATGCGAAGACTTGCACCGGGTTTGTCGCCATAGACTATAAGAGTTTCGTTAGACGGAAGGTTTAGACGGACTGCTTTCTCGAAGCACATGATGTCGGCACGATGAAGGCTTAACCAGTCCATGCCAATGATGACGTCGAAACTTTTTATTGAGACTGGCATGAGGTCGATTGGAAATGAATGGTTGTCTAGGGTTAGGGTACAACCTAAGTATATGCTACTCGTATTTTCAGTTTTTCCATTAGCCATTTCTACTGTAAATAGTTCTTTGAGTGCGTGCGGTGGTTGATTAAGCATGCGAGCAAATTTATGGTTTACGAAGCTTCGCTCCGCTCCACTATCGAATAGAATGCATGCATAGGAGTTATCGAGGAGGAACGTACCGGTCACCACTGTCGGGTCAGCAACTGCTTCCCCGTGGCCAATAGCTAGTACCCTCCCTGCTCCTCCAGCATTCCTCGCTTTGGGGCAGTCCCTCTTAAAGTGGCCTGCTTCGCCACATCCATAGCAGGTTGGGCTCGCGCCAGATCCAGGGACTTGGTTGATAGGTTGTGCCGGGAACTTACAGAATCGGACGGTGTGTCCTTTCCTGTTGCAGTTAGAGCACTGCAATTCACGGCAGGGGCCGTTGTGGTGGTAGCTGCATTTGTTGCACTTGGGCGAACTTCCAGCATACCGACTCACCGGAGCAGTTGTAACAGCAGTAGGGGTTACTGCGGCATGAATTGCCACTAATTGCTGCTTTTTGGCAGTCTGCTGCTTCTTCCTTTCATCCCAGAATTTCCGCTTAGTATCGGCGGGTTTGGAGGGTTCCGGGATGGCTAGGGTGGTTGTGGTTGCAGAGGTTTTGACTCCATGGTCAATGAGTCGTTGCGCCAATCGTTTGGCACTGTCGAAGGTAGCGGGGTTTGATGCTAGCACATTCCCCTGATACGGAGGCACTAGTCCCCATATGTACCTCTCGATCTTCTTCCCCTCGGTAGGAACCATATTGGGGCAGAGGGCCACCAGCTCGCTGAATCGGGCAGTATAAACGACCACATTGGTGCCCTTCATTGACAGGTTCCAGAGTTCCTGCTCCAGTTTCTGGATCTCGCCCCTCGGGCAGTATTCTTCAGTCATGAGGTCTTTCATTGTTTCCCAGCCCATGTCGTTAGCTACGACGAGAGATAGGGCTTTGACGTGGCCGTTCCACCACGTTAGGGCTTTACCCTCAAAGGTGCATGCGGCATATTTCACCTTGCACGCAGCAGGGCATGAACAAATTTCGAAGACTGATTCAGTCTTCTCGAACCATTGTGAGAGAGCAATGACTCCGCCGGTGCCATAGAAAGGCTTCGGCTTGCAGTTTGTAAAATCCTTGTAAGAGCACTCCCTTGAGCGCAAAGGGATTTCGATCGGAATAGATTCCACAGGGGTTCCACCTCTGCTGGCATCAGAAGAGTGATACTGAGCCATGGCGGTTGCCACTGCTGCAGCTACGACAGCATTCAGGGCTACAGTATCGATGACCGGAGGCGGAGGAGGTGGTGGAGGTGCAGGATTATTCCTATTCCTGGGAGACTTGCGAGGAGGCATCCTTCCGCTGAAAGTTTAAAAAGATAGGAAAGATGGTAAGAATCAATTTGTAAGCAACGCGAGAGTGACACATGGACTAACTAAACATAGTCCAACAGTTGAAAGGGTGCTTGAAACCACAACAAGCATTATTAGAAAGCACAAGTATATAGATTTTTCCCCAGATAGATAGATCTCAAATATTTACTGGTATTACTGATGTAATAAGTTCAGGGAAAATCGACCTAACAGTAGGTCATACATCATACCATATAGAAAAGTTTGACAGTCCTTAGATTTCAAATTTGAGTACGGAAAGTTAGAAATATTTTACACACAAGTGCTACTTGGAGCACAGATGTTAAAGGCTATTCTTTAATTACAAGACGGAGATGTACTAGACATTAACCAACGGCGATGGGAAAATCCCAGGCGAGTACTGCGGTCGGATACTTGACGAAACACCTCTTGAATGGGTCGATCCTGAGTCCTCTGACAAGCTCGAAGTTCCAATATTTCAGCTCGTGAGGCAGCCAACTGTTACTGCAGGGTTTTATTTGTCCTCCGGGTCCGTTCCATGTCTTCTTCAAGACGGCGGATGCTGACTGTGTTGACACCTGAGTCGGCATCCATCTCTAGGACCCGGTCGACGGCTGCTCCACCTTGCTCGACAATACGAGCTATTCTGCGGATAATGACAGGCAGAGCTCGGTCAGTAGAGCCACCATCGCTGACGTTGTAGAAGGTTCGGTCCCCAAAGTATGGTAAGGGTTGTCCCTGATCATTACTTCAGCGGTTCAGGTTGTTTTGCCCACATGGGTGTAGGACCTGGAAACGCTGGTCGAGGGTTGTTGTTCGGGGCTTGACCTACAATCGGTAGGTTGTTGACTTCAGGCTCGGAGTCGGACCCATCTGAAAAGCCTTCTGCGAGGTGATCATCCAAAGGGATTGGATGATCAACTTCGGGCTCTTCATAGATCCACCCGATATTGCCTTTATTGGGAAAGTACGGGTCGCCATGATGGATATCTAGCCATCAAGATCTATGCGAGAATAGAGGTATAAGAATATAGTATACGTGTAACTAGTAGCGCAAAATACTCCTATAGTATTTTAAGTTTAAGTTCTATTGATCTCCTTGTGGTATTGTTGGTAAGTTTTTAGACTTGCTAACCTATCACAACCATTCTAAGGCATGTGCTAATCACTCCTAGGATCAGCATAGTTGATCAGGCTATGCCATTCCCAGGACTGACCATACATCCCCGAGCTCACTTGTGATATTTAACAATCGTAATACTTTCGTTCTTGTCATTGTGACACTTATTTTAGTATGAATGCAGACTAGTATACTTAGTTAAATATTTTATTATCTAAAGTATAGACTCTTGGTCAGAGTTTAATCCCTAATGGGTTTATAGTTTAGTATATCTTTTATGGGTTGATATACTCAATTCACTATAAACAATGCTCTGATACCAATCTGTCACACCCCAAAACCAAGAACGGCGGAAACGTTCTGGGGCGGAGGACGTCATGTAAGGTAATCACAACACAGTAAATGTAAATAGGCAAACAACATCATCCATTGCATTAAATATATAAATTTAATACATGCGTGTTCTGTACAGTTTTAGACACCAAAAATATAACATAAATCAAAATAATAAAATGATGAGTCTTGAGTACGCTCCATCATCTCAAAAGCTGGCATCGGTACCTGTCTACTGATGACCTGAGAATACAAGTTATTTTGAAAGAGTTTATCAGCATTAAGCTGGTGAGTTCATAAGTATTTTTGTGTCAATGTTCGTTGTAAAAACGTTTGAACCTGTCTCAATGTATAAGTTTGTAAAAGTTTGAATCTCTCAGAAAATCCCATATTTTCTATAAAAGTAGCCTTCTACCAAGGCTTAACTGTTTTGTAAACTCGTCTGTTTGTAAAAGTGTATAATTACCCAAGTATAACTATCATTTGTTAAAATATAGTTTGTACATTAATGCTTAAGTGAGATTATCACCAAAATATGTAATGGGTAAATCATTGTAGTACTGTAGCCTTGTATAATAAGAACTACTGTTGTACTAATTACTACTACCTTAAACCGGATTTATATTAAGGTATAATGTGATAATTGCACCATACTATCGACTGATAACAACGACATAAGGAACGGTCGTAATAACGGAATGACGTTTGGCACCCGCAGACCTGTAGGTCCGGCTGTAGCTAGCAGCAAGGTGTAGGATAGTCAATCCAGTATAGATCTATACGCAAACTCAACGCTCTCCCTCCAAGAGAATTCTGGCTACAACTCGGGCCATGACATTTAAGGCATGCTCCGATACAGTGGATCACATTTGTTATCGTATTCTTGCATGTGTGATGAAATGTTTCTTGTTCTAGTATAGTTGTATATGTTCTCGTAGTATAGTTGTATATATTCTCTTCCTATTATAGACTCATGAATGAACTGACTCATTGATCTAGCAGTTGTAATAGTGTGATTCTGTGTTACCCCGATGGTAACTTGTTAACAGTGTGTTTAGTACGTATGATTATGGAAGTACTTTTATGTCTATATATGTATATTTGATATATAATTAATATGGAAACGACCTTCGGATGGTCACCCAAAATCCTATCAGACCACATCCAAATCGAGGAAAAGGAAACAAGGTGGATAGCCTTCCTAAGCCCTTTAAACATTATTTATACGTCTATACATATACGGGCATGTAATTTGTAATTTAAAAACATAAATAAGTGTTTATAAGACATTTGAAACATAAGTATATTTTATTAAAGAAAGATTAACTTGATGTCAATCTATAAAACAATTTGAAGGCGTAGATTTGATTAAAACAGTTTAAGTATAAGGAACATTTGCTTAAATCACAGTTGCAGTGTAAATTCGAATAGTAAATGGGTTTGGAAAACATTTAGAAGTAAAACAGTTTGGTATATATAGTTTGAATAGTGATAAAACCACTAATTTCCCTAGTTATTAATCACATGTGATTAGAGCAATCATAAGTGATTGAAACAATAACTATAAGTGTTTTAACTTGTATTCCCCCCTTTGAAAGCATATAAACGCATTTAGAATATTTAACAGGTTGATTAAGGGGTATGAAACTCACTTGATTGATTGAAGAAAGCGAGATGGAAAACCGGGCAGAGTTTCGTCTCGGAAAACGGATTTTTCTCGGGATTCTCGGGAATCTCGGGAGTAAAATCGACCCTCGGGACTTGAGCAAAAAGACCAGAGCTTCAGGTTATAACGGGCACGGAAAACGAGACAAAGTTGTGAGAGAGAGAAGAGAAATGAGCAACATTTTCGGAAAGTCTCGCATCCTATTTATAGGAAGGCTGAACCGCCTCCGAACGCGGGGCGTACGCTCGTACGCAGCGCGTACGCGTACGTCATGCATGACCGAAGCCTCGACTGCCTCGGTTCGGATGGGACGGGTTGCTGGGTACGCGGGTCGGATGGGACGGCGGGTCGGATGGGACGTCGGGTCGGACGGGTCGGAGCTTCGGACGGGTCGGACGGGTTAGAACTCTTCGGATAGTGCGACGTGGACGATCCGAGACCCTCGATCTCAGTACGCGGGGCGTACGAAGGTACGCAGGGCGTACTTCGGTCCAATCCGATGACTCCCCTTCGGATATTACCGGGAATTTATATTTAAATTTATATTTATTATAAATAAACTTCAAAAATTCATATCTCCCTCAAACGAACTCCGTTTTTGACGTTCTTTATATCCTCGCGAAGGTGAGACCATGATCTACGACTTTCGTTTAGATTCCGTTGGCTAATTCCGAAATTATTTTTATTATTTATTTATTAAAATGACGTGATTAAGGAATTTCTTCAAAAATTCATAACTTCCTCATCCGGGGTCAGATTTGGACGTTCTTTTTATGTACGCAAACCTTGATATGATTCCTATTACTTTATTTAATCCGAATAAGTTTTTAGGAAAGTTACATTTTGACCTAAATTTGATCGGTTTTACATTACATTGACTCGAAATATCGGGTTGTCACAGCCTGTGACCAAGATTGGAGTGTATTCTTTAGTAATTAGGAATGGTTTAAGTTTAGATTTGAACAATTGTTTCTAGTCGCCATAAATGGCTAGAAACATCATTTCATTTCATGGTTTGTTTAGACAAGGTTTTAGATTTTCTTTTAATAATGAGAATGGTTGTATTTTGGCTTATCTAAATGGTGTCTTTTATTTTGAAGCTATACCATGTAATGGAATTTATGAAACTGTTATGATTGTTGATAACTTAGGAAACAATGTTTTAAACATAGATTCTTCCAATAGTATGGATAGAGCATCCTTGTGGCATTGTCGTCTTGGACATGTCAACAAGAAACGCATAGCCCAACTCCAAAAGGATGGAGTGTTGGATTCATTCGACCTTAGGGAAGATGACAAGTGCGAGTCTTGTTTACTTGGAAAGATGACTAAGTCACCCTTCACAAGTACGTGTGAAAGGGGTGAGGGTCTATTGGACCTAATACATACCGATGTATGTGGACCGTTTAGATCAACCACGAAGGATGGGAACCGCTTCTACGTGACTTTTACCGATGACTATAGTAGATATGGGTATATCTATTTAATCAAACAAAAGTCAGAAACTTTTGAAAAGTTCAAAGAGTTCAAGAATGAAGTGGAGAATTAATCGGGCAGGAAAATCAAGATGCTTCGATCCGATCGAGGAGGAGAGTACCTAAGTCGTGAATTCCACGATTATCTCAAGGAGTGTGGAATAGTTTCACAATTGACGCCATCTAGGACACCACAATTGAATGGTGTGGCAGAAAGGCGTAATCGAACCTTGTTGGACATGGTTCGCTCTATGATGAATCGTACTTCACTACCTATCTCTTCTTGGGAGTATGCCTTAGAGACTGCCACCCATATCCTTAACCGAGTCCCTACTAAGAAGGTTGCCAAAACACCTCACGAGATATGGACAGGGAAAGCTCCCTCGTTGGCACATATCAAGGTTTGGGGTTGCAAGGCTTTCGTAAGACGAGATACTCACGACAAGCTCGAACCTCGAAGTGAGCAATGTATTTTCATCGGCTACCCGCAAAAATCCTTTGGATATCTCTTTTATAGACCGAAGGACAATGTTGTCTTTGTTGCGAGGAGAGGAGTTTTCCGAGAGCGAGAACTCATAGGCCAAGGAGACAGTGGGAGGCAAATCGAGCTTGAAGAGATTCAAGAGTCGATAGATGAAGGAACCTCCATCGCTGGCACTCAACCCGAGGAGGGAACTCCGATTGAACCGATTGATGATTCCTTACCTCTTAGACGTTCCGAAAGAGTTAGAGTTCAACCCCAATTTTATGGTTTTCATATTACTACCGAAGGGGACACGTATATTAGTGATGGTACACTAATAAACCTTGATGAACCTAATAGCTATAAGGAAGCCATGGTAGGCCCGAAGTCTGTGAAATGGAAGGAGGCAATGGATAGCGAGATCCAATCCATGTATGATAACCAAGTTTGGAATTTGGTTGATAATGTGCCCGGACGTAAGACCGTTGGGTGCAAATGGATCTTCAAGAAGAAGACCGACGTGGATGGAAACATACACACATATAAGGCGCGATTGGTCGCGAAGGGATTTACTCAAACTCCCAGAGTTGACTATGATGAGACCTTCTCACCAGTTGCGAATATAAAGTCTATTAGAGTGATGCTAGCTATTCCCGCATTTCATGATTATGAGATTTGGCAAATGGATGTTAAGACCGCTTTCCTTAACGGAAAGTTGGCTGAGGATGTTTACATGGCTCAGCCAGAGGGGTTTGTGGATCCGAAACATTCGAATAGAGTGTGTAAGCTTGAGAAGTCCATTTATGGACTTAAGCAAGCATCTCGCAGATGGAATCTTTGCTTCGATGAGAAAGTCAAAGAGTTTGGGTTTGTACGAAGCGAAGATGAATCGTGTGTATATGTCAAAGCCAGTGGGAGTATAGTAAGCTTCCTTGTTCTATATGTTGATGACATATTGCTCATAGGAAACAACATCCCGACTCTGCAGGAGGTTAAGTCCTGGCTCGGGAAGTGCTTCGCTATGAAGGACCTCGGAGAGGCTTCTTACATTTTGGGAATAAGGATAGTGAGAGAAAGAAGTAAGAGACTAGTAGGACTTAGTCAGAACACTTACTTAGAGAAGGTGCTGAAACGTTTTAGTATGGAACACTCAAAGAAGGGAGAATTACCGATACAAAGTAATGCCAAGTTGAGTAAGACTCAAAGTCCGAGTACCAAAGCAGAAATAGTAGAAATGAGCCGAGTACCATAAGCTTCTGCAGTTGGCTCAATCATGTACGCTATGACTTGTACTCGCCCTAATGTAGCCTTTGCTTTGAGCATGGTTAGCAGATATCAAGGGAATCCTGGCAAAACTCATTGGGTTGCAGTTAAGAATATCCTTAAGTACCTTCGGAGGACGAAGGAATGGTTCTTAGTCCTCGGAGGGAGTGATGACTTGAAGGTGCGAGGGTATAGTGACGCCAGTTTTCAGACCGACAAGGACAATTACTGTTCGCAGTCGGGCTGGGTCTTTACCCTGAATGGAGGAGCAGTGACTTGGAAAATTTCCAAGCAGGAAACCGTAGCTGATTCAACGTGCGAATCAGAGTACATTGCAGCGAGCGAAGCGTCGAAGGAGGCAATATGGTTGAAGAACTTCATCGGTGATCTTGGAGTTGTACCCGCCATAAAGGAGCCCATGGAGATTTTCTATGATAATGAAGGAGCGGTTGCCTTGACCAAGGAACCGAGAGCTCATGGTAGATCACGAGTAAGAAGTATTATTTTTAAGAAAAGATCGACTTGATGTCAATCTATAAAACAATTTAAAGGCATAAGTATGATAAAACAATTTTGAGTATAAGGAAAACATCGTTTGAAACACAGTTGTAAATAAGTTTGAAATATGATAAACAGAGTAAGAAGTACAGTGTAATAAGTAGTTTGAAAACATATAAAATGTTTATAAAAATCATTTGAAGGAAACTGTTTGGTAAAACGGCTAATGAGTAGCCAAATCTTTTGAATGTTGTATATTAATCACATGTGATTGATGAAATAAGTAATATAATCCTACTTACTAATCACATGTGATTGACATAAAAAGTAGCATGATTCTACTTGTATCCCCCCATAAAACATTTAAAATAGTTTAAAACATTAGTTAAGGGGTATGAACTCACCTGCAGTATGTGACTGGAATTGAACGGGCTGTTATCGTACGGAAGGATCGGACAAGTGCTTGGTGTCAAGTGATGACTTAGACACACACAATGATCCTAATTACATATGAAGACATATGTATATAAATAATTAGAGATTTAATCACTAACTATACAAGTATAACATTTAAGCGCGAGGACAACACTTTTGGTCAAGTGCTAGGAGGCTAATGGGTTGCAACAAAGAAGTGCAATGCCCCTAATGGAAGTTTAAGGTCAAAAGACCATATTCATTGGAGTTTACGGCCCAGGGGAGTAAGCTCCTGGCCGTAAACTCTCAACCAAGTCATGAAATGGTGCATAGAAGTACTACAACCTTAGAGGGGAATTGTTTCAAGGCTAAACAAGAGTTTAAGGTACCATATTGACTCCTAAGGGGAGTTTACGGCCCAAAGACCCTTTTCCCTTGGAGTTTACGGCCGTAAACTCCCTTGGGAGGGTTCTTATTGTCCTTTCAAGTCTCTAACATTTCTTGGAACAAGTCTAGGCTTCAATACTTGGATTAAGAGAGGTTTATGGCATTAAATGGAACCATTTGATGGAGTTTACGGCCATAGAACTCTTTGGGCCGTAAACTCCCTCACACATGAGGTTCTAAGAATTTTAACTAGTCCATATCTCATCTAGGTACTTGCCCTAAAAGTCTCTTGGCCTAAGGAAGTGTCTAGGGTGCTCTTTGACCCCATTAAAGGAGTTTACGGCCCAAGAAATACTCTTGGCCGTAAACTCTTCAACACTTATGCTTTTCATGTGTTATCTAGGTCCTAAACACATTAAGGTACTTGCCAAAAATGAAGACTAAGCCTTAGGAAGAGTTTGAAGTGGTTTTTGGCACTAAATCTTGGAGTTTACGGCCTAAGGAGCATCTTGGCCGTAAACTCCCTTCCAAAGTGGGTTTCTAATTGTTTTGTTGGTCTAAAACACTTGTTTAAGGCTTCTAGGTTCTTGTTCTAAGGCTAAAGGAACACTAGGCACTCATTTGTGCCCTTTACTTGGAGTTTACGGCCCAAGAGGTTGTTCCTTGGCCGTAAACTCCTCAAACTAAGTGATTTTGATTTGTTTCTAGCCTCTAATGATCATACACTAAGTCCTTAGTTAGATGCCTAACACGGAAATGGGACTAGGTGGCCTTTAGGCTTGATTTTGGAGTTTACTCCCCAAGAACGTTCTTGGGCGGTAAACTCTCGGATCTTGTGTTTTGGACATGTAAACAATGTTATAAAGCATATAACAAGTATTAAAACACATTTAGGGAAGTAGACTCACAATCTGGGATGAAAACCCGAAGATCCGTGAGAGAGTATTTGGCTTATCTCTAAATGGAAATCAAATAATGAACCAATTTGGTTCAGAATTCTATTTATAGTCCTGAGATTTTTGGCAGAAAATATTTCTATTCTCGGAATGGATTCTAATGACCTAGAGTAATGGAATTACAGTGTTGCACAAAATCCTAGTGCACCCACTCTCCTAATAACTCCTTAGGTGTAAAATCCTAAAACTGCCAAACTTATTCCATAAGTCTGAATTTTCACTGAAACTGCTCTACTTCCATTGGATTGATGTGGTTTGATTTGAATGGAAAATTTCGGGTTGTCACATCATCCCCCTGTTAAAGGGAATTTCGTCCCGAAATTAGAATTTAGGCAAGGAAGTATGCACGAATGATCGAGACGTGAGGAGGAAACTTCCTAATCGATTGGTTCTAGCGCACCTAAGTGAAATCGGGCTCTCGGTTGGTATCCCAACGAACCTTCACTAACTGGCGACGGTGTTGCTTCGTCCGCTTGACCTCTCGGTCGAGGGTCACTACGGTTCTGATACGAAGGCAAGGATCTCGACGGGTGGACTTGTAAGAGTCCAAACGGAAAGGTATGGTTTCACGATCGAGATGCGTAGAGTAGAAAGTACGTTACTGAGTTCGCGGAGTAGGTCTAGTTTGTGCGAGGCACAGGACAGATTCTGATAAGAATCTCGGAGGTCCTGTCTAACTTGGAATTAGCTTTTCACGCTTTACGAAGCGTATAAAGCCATTCCCCAAGTGAGTTATCCTAAAGAACTTGGTCACTCACTTGGAATTCTCAAAGGTTCCTTTTCTTGCGTAACTTCCCAGTTAAAGGCCACCCCTTGCTAGGTCAAAGTCGTACGAGTTTCTGTAGCTTGCGAGGAGTTCTGAATGAACTAAGGCGGTAGGTCGGTAAGACCTAGAATTTGGCGAAAAACTGTCGGCTTCTCTGGTGTCGATGAATGCTCAAATGGTTTTGGCAAATTGAAAGAGTACCCAAAATTTACCACATTACTAACAGTGTGTCCTAGAAATTTAACTCTTCAATTTCCAAATCTCATGCCTAGAGGACTTTGCTAAAAGTTCCTCTGCAGGAATGTTCCCAGGGGCTTTCTTCTTACTACGAGGGTAGATAAGTAAGTCATTTCATAGAGAAATGACGAATTGATCCAAGTAAGAAAGACGTAACCCTATTCATTTAGCTCATGAAAACCATGGGCGTATTGGTCCTATCCGAAAGGTATCACTACGAACTCGAAGTGTCCGTATCGGGTTCGGAAGATAGTCTTCCAGACATCCTTCCCTAATACATCGAACTGGTGATATTCGGATCTTAGGTCCATTCCTAGAAGTAGTTTCTTTCCTTACGTGTGATCAATCATTCTGTCTATGCGAGGCAGAGATCACGATTTCTATGAAAATCTTGACGGAGTCCTCGATATCCGAGGCACATACGTTGCAATCCGTCGATCTCTGTGAGAATATGATAGGGGTTCTCTAGGGCGAGAACCTAGTCTTCTAATTCTATTTCTGTGTGGTTCGCTTAGTTGTCTGCACTGTTCTGGCATCTCCGTGGGTGTTTAAACTATAGGGTGATCTGTTTTCGGGAGTCGTACTGGGTTCTAAGTCTATTCACATGACGATGTGATTACTCGTATACTTAGGCAGTTTCTCCGTCCTGAAGTCCATTTTAGAATTCATACAGGGCTTCACGATCACAATTTCGTGTATACGAGTCGTATATAATTAAGATTGAAAAGGTAGTCGAATAACTGATTCTTCCTTACCCTCACATCCCAAGGAGGAAAAGAGTTAAGGCGGAATCATTAATTCTAAACCTGTAGAACCTTGATTATATAACACTCTTAGGTATACCTTCCTCAGTGATAGATCATCCGCATGAATCCTTGGATTGAACTTGACGTACTGCACGAGTGGTACTTCGGGGATTTCTTCGGAAAGAAAATAACTAAGAGGTACTCCTGGAATGAGTACTTCGGCGTTCTGATATGACGGCTTTGCTGTAAAAGTGATCTAGAAGATAGGGATGTACGCAAGAAGCTGTTTTCGCGTCGATAAAATGGAATCTGATTGTATGATAATGTCGGAATCATACGGAAACTTTAAAGACATTAGAATTAAACATAAGACGTTTACAGACAAAACACAACCATGCAACCATGAACAAGAGTTACAGTACTTTCAGATTTACCACAAGACTATTGTTGTGAATTAGATATACTACAAAAGACAAGTATACGCAGCACGAGACTCCCTATACAGACAGGATCTCGCAAAAGGTAAGACTCTAGTTGCACTAGTTCTAGGTAGTTTATAAGTCTGTTACAACGAAACACCTTAATAACATTAACGTGGTTCCTGAGCAGGCTCTCCTGCGGCTGTGATCCTAAGAATCTTCCCATCTACGCCAGAATTCTGCGTTATCGGGCAATCTCTCTTGAAGTGTCCTGTCTCACCACATTGGTGGCATGACTGGCTAGTACTAGCTTTGGTGACGGGATTTCGGTGCTTAGCCAATGTTATGTGGACACGAGTGCCTTACTCGTTACTCCACCTTGAAAATTTCTTCTTAAATCGTTCTGCGCTATAACTCAACTTGTGCGCAGGGTTAGTCTCGATGAAAGGGACTTTAGTGATGGGTCGTTTCGGTTCTCCACAGTCCCGAGCATGATGCCCTATGTTCAGGCAATTGCAACATTGCATCTCATGGCAAGCCCCATGATGATGGAAACTACACTTATCACACTTCGGGAGTTTTCCCTCATATGGCCTGCTCAGTACGGGAACGGCAGGGGTTTCCATTTGCTGCTGTTGTATAGCCCGCTTTTGGGCTCTCTTGCGTTCCTTCCGGGCTTGACGCTTTCGTTTCTTGTTCTCTGCTTTCTGGTTTTGCGAGCCTGTGACTGTTACTATTTGTTGACTTCCTGGATGGATATCACGATTGGGAACTTCATTCCCATCAGCAGTATCGACCGTGTTGATAGCGCTACGGTGCGCAATGACCGCGGTTACGGCAGCACTACGGCAGCTGTAAATGTCGTTTGAAAAGTAGCGGCGTCCATTGGAAAAGTAGAGGTCTCGTTGCTTGGCTGGTTGTTTCTGGATGACGACATGATTCTGTAACACGAAAGAGTAAAGATTTGTGAGCGATTCTGGTTGACCCTGATGTACTTAGATTGTTCATGAAAAGAGTAAGTGTATGATCTCGAAAGTTTGACCTACATCCCTATGATGCAGTCCTGGTAAAGAATGAATGTATGTTCGCTAAGGTTTGACCTACATCCCTATGATGCAGTCCTGGTAAATAATGAAAGTGTGTTCGCTAAGGTTTGACCTACATCCCTACGATGCAGTCCTGGTACTGTAGGGTAGTATGTTCTTAGAATGGTCTCAAGACGTTTGTCGTTCGAGCTGAGGTATCGTGGGTTGGTGAATAACAAAATCCAACCACTGAAAGAGACTTGGAAGTGTCTCTTGGAATAAATCACCATAGTCCAATGACTTGACTAAAGTATGATTCAGATAGACTCCAATGAAAGTAAGATAAAAGTACTTGGATGAAGAATGACACAGAAGTTAGTCGGCTGTCAATATCTTTGATATTCACGATGTAAAGATTCGGGAAAATGACCTTGTAAAGGTCTTACATCATATCCACAGAAGATAGTTCCTGACAACATAAAGACCTAACTAAAGTACTTACGGAACAAGATAATTTCATAGAAAATGCCACATCGGGCATAGACAGAAAACGATTCCTTTTTATAAGGGAAATAAAGTAAAGCGTCTACTACTGGCGACGGTCATCCCTCTGGTGAACTATTAGTTCAGCCAATTGACGTTCCACGTCAAGTAGGTGTCTTTCGTACACCATCTGGCGTACTCGGAGCTCTAAGACTTCGGCTCGTGATTCAGCCAGTGCTTGCAGCAGGGTTTCGTGGTTTCTCTCTGATCTCTCGTGAGTATATGTTAGATGAATGGTGTGGAGGGTATGCATTCTAGCATAGGCGACTACGTCCGTAATCTGACGTAAGGCTGTCCTGCCTTGAACCTCATTTTGGGCCCTTCTGCGGACCAAGATTGGCAAGACTCTATCTGCTGAGCCCCCATTGCTCAAGTCGTAAAAGCTTCGGTCGCCATCAAATAGCATAAACTGATCTTGTCCTTGGCTCCCTGTTTCCAAGCATTCCACTCACTCAGGGTCGGGCCATGAAAAGCTGGAAGAGGGTTAGGAATTGAAACGGGAGCTGCTCGGGGTAGGTTCTCAACCTCTGGTTCGGGGCTAGTATCATACGAAAAGTCTTCACCACGGTGATCATCCAAGGGGATAGGATGATCATTCTCTGGTTCTTCTCCAAACCAACCAGCTATAACTTCGTTCGGAAGATACTGGTTGTTAAGGGGATGAAGTCCAACTATGATTTCTATGCGAGAATTTAGGGTAAGAAGATAATTATTAGACGAACTATCTAGATAATTATTTAGAAAACCTTCATTAGTTACATCGCTATTTGTGAAGTGCATACCAGCTATGTGTAATCTAAACGGGATAGACCGTTGAATAAGTGACCTTAACTCCTTATTCACACAGAATAGGGGTAAGGCAAAATTATCACAGATTCTGAGTCTATAACATCCTAATTACATGTAGCCTCAGTGTATCCACTTAGCAACTATCAACTTAGTAATGAAGATCCCGTTTTAATTCTCAAGTATAAAGTACTTATAGTAACACCAAAATACACCTATAGTATTTTAAATTTTTAATGTTATGTTCTACTGTTCTCATTGTGGTAGGGTTGGTAAGATTTTAGCATTGTTGCAACCACACACTTAAACTTAGGCACATGCTAGTCAACCCTCGGATAATATAGGTGATCAGGCTATATCTTCCCAGTTTTGACCATATGTCTCTAAGCCCACTTGTGTTGCCCAACAATCGTAATTCTTTTGTACTGTCCTAATGACATTGATTTTAGTATGAATGCAGCACATATGCTTTATTAAATATTTTACTATTTAAAGTATAAACTCTTGGTCAGAGTATTTTTAATCCCTTATGTATTTATAGTTAGTATATCTTTTATGGGTTGATATACTTAATTCACTATAAACAATGCTCTGATACCAATCTGTCACACCCCAAAACCAAGAACGACGGAAACGTTCTGGGGCGGAGGACGTCATGTATAATATCAACAACAATGTAAAGTAGTAAACAAGCAACAACATCATCCATTGCATTAATAAAATAATTATTATACAATTGTATTCTGTCAAATTTTGATAAACACTAAAGCATAAATCAAAATGAAAGATAAGTCTTGAATAAGCTCCATCTTCCTTTCTCCTTGCATCGGTACCTATCTATGATGACCTGAGGATACAAGTAATTTTGAAAGTGAGTATCAGCTATAAAGCTGGTGAGATCATAAGTATTAATGTGTCTTAATTTGTAAAAACTTATAATTTTTAAGACTTGACATTGCTTTGAAAGAAAGCTCGTATAAGTATGAAAATGTTTGTAGCTCAACTTGTAAATGTTTGAAAATCCCTAGAAATCCCTATGATTCCTATTTGTAACAAAAGGAGTCTTCTACCAAGACTTAACTGTTCTGTGTGTGTATGTCTCTTGTAAGAGTAAGTATTTTTCCAAAGTATAACTATCATTATCCAAAAATATAGTTTGTACAATTGTGTTTAAGTGTGGTTATCACTAAAATATGTACTGGAAAAATTAACGTAGTACTAAACGTAGCTCTAATAGGACTACTACCGTACTAACTACCTCAGGCCGGATTTTGGGCAAAGGCATTACGTGATAAATTGCGCCATACTATCGACTAGTAACAACGACATAATGAATGGTCGTAATAAAGAAATGACGTTTGGCACCCGCAGACCTGCAGGTCCGGCTGTAGCTAGCAGCAAGGTGTAGGATTGTCAATCCAGCATAGATCTATGCGCAAACTCAACGCTCCCCCTTCAAGAGACTCTGGCCGCAACTCAAGTCATGAGGTTTTAAGTCATGCTCCGATTTAAATCACAGTAATCGACATATTCTCGTATATGTAAATGTAATGTACTGTTCTAGCTATAATGTAATGGACTGTTCTACCAAGTATAGCAATGTAATGAGCTGTAATGTTCTATGTGTGCTAGCTGTAATGTGTGTTCTCTCTATCTAGCAAGTATAGTAATGTAAGCGTTCTAGTATAATTGTATATGTCCTCGTCCTAGTATAGATGTATATGTAATGTACAATAATGTTCTAAAAAGTATTGACTCGTGAATGAACTGACTCATTGTATGATATCGCGTTCTAGTAATGGTTCTAGTATCTTCCTGAACTACCCATATGGTAGCTTACTAGTAATCTAAGTAGTACGTATGGACGTGGATGTATACCCTTGCTACCCAAGGGCATAGGATGAATTGGAAGGACCTTGTATGACTATATATGTACACATGATATATAACAAATCTTTAAACGACTTTCGGACGAATACCCAATGTCCCACCAGACCACATCTCAAGGCGCGAAAAGGAAATAGGGTGGATAGTCTTCCTAAGTCTTTTAAACATTTATTATGTAACTATACATATAAAGGCATGCAATTTATAATATAAAAGCATAAATAAATTTTGTAAGACATTTGAAATATAAGTATTATTTTTAAGAAAAGATCGACTTGATGTCAATCTATAAAACAATTTAAAGGCATAAGTATGATAAAACAGTTTTGAGTATAAGGAAAACATCGTTTGAAACACAGTTGTAAATAAGTTTGAAATATGATAAACAGAGTAAGAAGTACAGTGTAATAAGTAGTTTGAAAACATATAAAATGTTTATAAAAATCATTTGAAGGAAACTGTTTGGTAAAACGGCTAATGAGTAGCCAAATCTTTTGAATGTTGTATATTAATCACATGTGATTGATGAAATAAGTAATATAATCCTACTTACTAATCACATGTGATTGACATAAAAAGTAGCATGATTCTACTTGTATCCCCCCCATAAAACATTTAAAATAGTTTAAAACATTAGTTAAGGGGTATGAACTCACCTGCAGTATGTGACTGGAATTGAACGGGCTGTTATCGTACGGAAGGATCGGACAAGTGCTTGGTGTCAAGTGATGACTTAGACACACACAATGATCCTAATTACATATGAAGACATATGTATATAAATAATTAGAGATTTAATCACTAACTATACAAGTATAACATTTAAGCGCGAGGACAACACTTTTGGTCAAGTGCTAGGAGGCTAATGGGTTGCAACAAAGAAGTGCAATGCCCCTAATGGAAGTTTAAGGTCAAAAGACCATATTCATTGGAGTTTACGGCCCAGGGGAGTAAGCTCCTGGCCGTAAACTCTCAACCAAGTCATGAAATGGTGCATAGAAGTACTACAACCCTAGAGGGGAATTGTTTCAAGGCTAAACAAGAGTTTAAGGTACCATATTGACTCCTAAGGGGAGTTTACGGCCCAAAGACCCTTTTCCCTTGGAGTTTATGGCCGTAAACTCCCTTGGGAGGGTTCTTATTGTCCTTTCAAGTCTCTAACATTTCTTGGAACAAGTCTAGGCTTCAATACTTGGATTAAGAGAGGTTTATGGCATTAAATGGAACCATTTGATGGAGTTTACGGCCATAGAACTCTTTGGGCCGTAAACTCCCTCACACATGAGGTTCTAAGAATTTTAACTAGTCCATATCTCATCTAGGTACTTGCCCTAAAAGTCTCTTGGCCTAAGGAAGTGTCTAGGGTGCTCTTTGACCCCATTAAAGGAGTTTACGGCCCAAGAAATACTCTTGGCCGTAAACTCTTCAACACTTATGCTTTTCATGTGTTATCTAGGTCCTAAACACATTAAGGTACTTGCCAAAAATGAAGACTAAGCCTTAGGAAGAGTTTGAAGTGGTTTTTGGCACTAAATCTTGGAGTTTACGGCCTAAGGAGCATCTTGGCCGTAAACTCCCTTCCAAAGTGGGTTTCTAATTGTTTTGTTGGTCTAAAACACTTGTTTAAGGCTTCTAGGTTCTTGTTCTAAGGATAAAGGAACACTAGGCACTCATTTGTGCCCTTTACTTGGAGTTTACGGCCCAAGAGGTTGTTCCTTGGCCGTAAACTCCTCAAACTAAGTGATTTTGATTTGTTTCTAGCCTCTAATGATCATACACTAAGTCCTTAGTTAGATGCCTAACACGGAAATGGGACTAGGTGGCCTTTAGGCTTGATTTTGGAGTTTACTCCCCAAGAACGTTCTTGGGCGGTAAACTCCCGGATCTTGTGTTTTGGACATGTAAACAATGTTATAAAGCATATAACAAGTATTAAAACACATTTAGGGAAGTAGACTCACAATCTGGGATGAAAACCCGAAGATCCGTGAGAGAGTATTTGGCTTATCTCTAAATGGAAATCAAATAATGAACCAATTTGGTTCAGAATTCTATTTATAGTCCTGAGATTTTTGGCAGAAAATATTTCTATTCTCGGAATGGATTCTAATGACCTAGAGTAATGGAATTATAGTGTTGCACAAAATCCTAGTGCACCCACTCTCCTAATAACTCCTTAGGTGTAAAATCCTAAAACTGCCAAACTTATTCCATAAGTCTGAATTTTCACTGAAACTGCTCTACTTCCATTGGGTTGATGTGGTTTGATTTGAATGGAAAATTTCGGGTTGTCACAGTTACTGTCTTATGTTAATTGTTTAAATATTGTTTCATTTTGCATGTTTTGACTTCCAAAATAATTGAATTTATTAAGAATAATCGAATTATTCAAATTGTCCACAATCGTTCATATGTTGGAAGTAGATATGAATGAAGATTGTCGTGAATTGGTGCGTAGATTGTCTAAATGGTATTAGACATGGCAAAAGTTTGCTACGACGTTCATGACTGCTTATGAACTGGCTTTGAGCATTTGAACAAACCCGCGCTTGCTGGAATCACCTTATGGAATATGATATATAAAAGGGTGATCGCAAGACGATAATATCATATAGTCTTAAAACCTAGATATATGGTTTGTTATTTGTTAATTGGTTGTACATTGATAATGCGAAAACGCATCAGTAACTCGATGTTATAAAACGCATTGTTGTGTATAGTTGATTAATGAATAAGTAAATGCATATAAGTCGAAGTTTATCTGTAACTTTTATCCTAAGTAGGTAAAAGCGATATCTCGGCCGCTCGATGATTTGATTTGACTTATGTGCCGGGCCCGGTCAGAACTGAATTGATGTGTTTGATTAAGTTCTATGTCAAATAAATCGGAGATCGAGAAACCAAAATGCTAGACTAATCATTCCATAGAATTGTCAGCATAATATCTAACAAAGTACTGTACGATCCCTTATCTAAAGGACAAGATTGATTAGATCAGAGTTTGACAGCGTCTTTGAGAGCTACGATTGCATATCGAATTGTACTTGTGCATATAGTTACTAGACTTATCCAAGTGGGAGACTGTTGTAATAGTGTCTAAGGCTGCAACTATATTAGGCAAGTATTTGACCCGATTGTGCATGGTCCTTTTGGGTTGCCTTCACCATAGCAACTTGACAGGATGATTTATTATGAGAGAATAAATATTATTGATATATTATGAGAATAATATGAATAATAATATTGTTATTTGATTAATATAAGTCATGAATTAATTAGTATTAATTTGGTGACTTAAAGAGATTAATTAAATAAGAGGGTATAAACTGTCAATTGTTTGATAGTTACACTTTGGGCTGTAAATCCTTCTTGGATAGAGGATGGACGAATTCTACGGCTTGAGATAGCCTCAAATTCGTCCAAGGCTTATCTTTGGAAAGGATTTGGATTGCTTTAAGGAAAGATTATCCAACTAGGGTTTAAGGGTGAAACCCTAGGAGCCTTACAAGTATAAATAGACCCCTAAGACAAGGGAAATCGGCACCTCTGCTAAAGCAAAGAACCCCTGGCCGATTTCTAATCCCTCTCCTCTCTCTCAAATCATCCTCCTTGCTAGTTGGTGTTTGTAAGCCATTAGAGGAGTGACAATTGTGACTCTAGAGCTCCAAGACAACAAGATCAAAACAAGAGATTCAAAGGTAAACTTCTAGATCTGATTTTGTATTGTTCTTATACCTAATTAGTCATTAGAAGTCTTGGATCCAAAGCATGTTTAATTAGAGAAACCTAGATCCAAGCATTAGGGTTTTGCATGCGCACATAGGAAAGTTTTTATGGCTAAAACCCATCAAAAACCCTCAATCTAACATTGTCGTCATCGATTGTGGTATCTGTAATGAATGGTCAGCTGGAGGCTATATGTTTTCTAGGGTTTGTTGCCCATTGTGTGGGTAGTCGACCGGTGTAATTTTCATCGAGAATGACCGACTCTAGGCGATGATCGGGGATTTCCAACAAGATGAAGTGACGACGTAAAGTGGTAGAAGAAAACTAATGGAGGAGTTGACCTAAAGTATTTGGATCGAACCTCCTATGGTTGTAGCAGAATATGGCCGGCTTAGTGGCAGATATAGAGGATACTGAGTTACCAACGAATTGTGATGAGGTTGTCGTAGGTGGCTATTGTCGGCATTAAGCCTAACAAGTTGATGTGGTTTTCGTCGAACAATCGACGAAGGTGATTGGCGGTTGTCCTGCTAGTTTTCAACGATGGGACGTGACACTTTTGCATATTCTGAGAACTTAGTGGTGGAACCAATAAAATTAAAAATATATATATTATACATTATAAATTATCAATCCAAAAAAATGATATTTATTATATATAAAATAATAAATTAAAAATAATAATCCAATAAAAAGAATTAACGTAATAGAAAAATAATAATATAATAAAGTATTATTTATTAATATAAAATATTGTATGTTAAAAAAATATTTATTAATATATAATAATCCAATAAAAAGAATTAATCCAATAAAAAAGAAATTAAAATAAGAATTAATTAAAAAAACTAATAATATAATATAATAATATTTATTAAGATATAAATATAATATAATAAAATTATTATTTATTAATATATAATAATCCAATGAAAAATAATTAATCCAATAAAAAAGAAACTAAAAAATTAATTAAAAAATTAATAATATAATAAAATAATATTTACTAATATATAAATATAATATATAAAAATTAATATGTATTAATATATAATAATCCAGTAAGAAAGAAATTAAAAAAATTAATGTACAATAGTTCTATAAAATGAAAAAGAAAACATGCAGAAATTATCCTTAGGGATAAATTCGTCATTTTCAAAAACTTTACAGTCAACCTGGTAAACTTAACGATTTAAACACCAAAACCAGAACAAATCATCAAATGTAGACATTTTTAGTTAATAAACTTTTTTTTACTCTAACCAAAGAAATTTACAAATCATAAATCATAGGGAAAATGACTTAGGAGGGTAACTATTTGTTATCCGTGTTCACATATTGGCAACTTCTTCTTTTTGTACATAATAAAGCAACTAACTTGTTTTAATTGTTTAAATTACACAAATATTACCGGCTAATACCTGTTTTAACCGGTAACTCAAAGGGAAAATGACTTAAGAGGGTAACTACCTTTTATCCGTGTTCACATATTGTCAACTTCTTATTTTTTGTACATAAGAAAGCAACTAACTTGTTTTAACTGTGTAACATCCCAAAAATATGACCAAAAATTTCGTTTTTAATTTAATACTAAAACCATAATTGTCAAACCATTAATTTAATACTTCGGCATCGGGCCCCGCCCGGCATCGAGCCCCGCTCGGTATACAGATCTGTCTCTCTTAGGTCATACATAAAGAAACATACTCTACTATATCTCTGTCCTAAGAAACATACTCTGCTAATAATGAGATACGGAACTTCGTTCGTACTCAGCTAGTTCCAGCTAGGGCTTCAACAGTGCAAGGTGAGTCTCCTCACTGTGTGAATGTGTCTAAGGCCACAATGCCAGCCCATGTAGTCTATGAGTAGGAAGACCCGGGGGTTAACCCTAGGCATTGTATGCTTGTATGTTTATCCAGACCAAGGTCCGATGTCGGGCGGGTGCTCGAGGAATGTTTGCATGTTAGATTATACTTGTTGTCTGTGTGATACTTGTATGTGCTTGGTAGAGAGTAGGGATGAACATAGGCAGGTACCCGCCTCATTTGACGAGAACCGGAACCGACGGTTCCTAGAAAGTTAGAATCGGAACCAGAACCGCTCTAGGCAGTTCTTAAATGTTTGGAACCAGTCCCGGAACTGGCGGTTCTGGTTATGGTAGCGGGTAACCCGGTTACATTAATTTTGTTAACTTTTGTTGATAAAACCGCAATTTAGTTCGATTCAAATCAAGTCAATTCGGACTAAAGACGGACAAAACCGGACTAATATATATTCTAAATCGGTCTAAGTAACACACATATTTATATGAAATAATATATATATATATATATATATATATATATATATATATATATATATATATATATATATATTAATCGGTTCCGGCTGGTACCCAGCGGGTAGCTGTTCCGAAAAAACGAGAACCAGAACCGGAACCGCTTAAGGCGGTTCCATAACTTTAGGAACCGGAACTGGAATCGCTTAAGGCAGTTCCGGTTCCAAAAGCGGGTACCCGGTTCCGATGCTCATCCCTAGTAGAGAGGTGAGTGTGGGCGAGGTCCCGTATCTCATCACTAGCTGAGTACGGACGATGTTCCCTATCTCATTATTAGCAGAGTATGTTTCTTAGGACAGAGATACAGTAGAGTATTTTATTTATGTGTTAGCATGTTATATGATTGTATGTGTTTAGCAGGCGGGGCCTAAGAGAGACAAATTTGTGTATCGAGCGGGGCCATGCCAGGCGGGGCCTGATGTCGGGTGGGGCCCGATGCCGAGTATTAAATTAATGGTTTGACAATTATGGCTTTAGTATTAAATTAAAAACGAAATTTTTGGTCATATTTTTGAGATGTTACACAGTTAAAACAAGTTAGTTGATTTCTTATGTACAAAAAATAAGAAGTTGCCAATATGTGAACACGGATAAGAGGTAGTTACCCTACTAAATCATTTTCCCTTTGAGTAACCGGTTAAAACAGGTATTAGCCGGTAATATTGGTGTAATTTAAACAGTTAAAACAAGTTAGTTGCTTTATTATGTACAAAAAAAAAATTGCCAATATGTAAACACGGATAAGAGGTAGTTACCCTCCTAAGTCATTTTCCCTAAATCATAGGTCCAATCTCATTTTTTATTAAACCGAAAATGATGTCCCCACTTGGTTATACTGTCGACATTCTCTTTCAAGATTTCTAATTTTGGTATGGTATTTTTACTTTTATTTAAGGCTGATTGTTATGCTTTTCTTTTTCATTTTTTTAATATCTTTTACTTTTCATCCCCTTAGAGCATATGGTTTGGGCAACATGAAGTGGTGTTATGACAAGAAGCAACAAAAAGAGGGGGTGGTGTTCTAATGTCATAACTTGTTAAGAGGTAGAAAAAGGTAGAGAGAGAAAGAGAGAAAATGAAGAAAAATGATTTTGATTGGTTCTGATTATCGTTTCAATATGTTGTGACGAGTACGAGAAGTGTCATGACGAGAAGAAACGAGAAGGGGGGGGGGGGGGGGGGGGGGGGTGTTCCCCCGTCACGACGTCGTTTTCATGTGCCACATCATCCGGTTGCTTCTCGTTGTTGGCCCATACCGCATGGTCTTAGACTACTTATTTATTTTTGATTTAAGAAAAACAAGCAAACCCCTATCTATATGTAATTGTAAATATTAAGAAAACAACACTAATAGTAAACTTCGGCTGCAACTGGTGTAAGCAACCACTTTGCCAAAACTCACATGGATCGTTATTATTAATTATAGAGTAGATTTGTGTTATTTTTTATCTAGATTCGCCACTGGATACGATATAACTTTGGTGGTGATATGTTCTTCTCTAGTTGGATGGTTAGATTCCATTGGGTTTAAAGTTTCGACACAAAATATGGACAATTTGGAACGATAGAGTTTTCAAGGAGGGTCCATTCAGTTGAGTTTTCAATTTGATTAAGTTAT
This sequence comes from Lactuca sativa, assembly GCF_002870075.4. Taxonomy (NCBI): domain Eukaryota; kingdom Viridiplantae; phylum Streptophyta; class Magnoliopsida; order Asterales; family Asteraceae; genus Lactuca; species Lactuca sativa. The sequence continues at coordinate 191,878,983 of NC_056629.2, forward strand.
GGTTACATCGTTTTCTATTTGATTCAGTTACAGTTACATCTTTTTCATGGCCTAAATCCTGTTGTAGCAACTTCAATGGTTTTTGATCTAATTAGTTAAAAAAATACCATTTAATTCTTGCATCCAGCTTTTTTCTAGTTTATATACTAATATCTTTTAAAAAAAATATATGATGTTGATATTTTTCTAATTTTTATCAAATCTTTTAAAATGATTTTAGCCTTAGGTGTCGTTCGACAAATTGAGAGTACAATCAGTATAACCGTCGGCAGGTTCCCTCCGCAAATTAAGGTGTTAAAGTCTGGTCAAAATGGGCACTTGATTCGAATTAAAAGGATTTATCAAATTAGCATTTTCAACCCTTTCACTTATTGGAAATTATCATTTACACCCCCTATACATTTTTCAAAAATTTCAAATAAAAAGTCCTCTTTTCTCTGAAATGCCAATTTTAGCGTGTATAAAGTGTCCGTATTCCGTCGTTTATTGCATTTTTGTGAACCCACTTTGACTTCTTTTAGTCTTCAAAATTTGACTTTCCCTATTCGGAATGACTTTTAAACTGAGTTTGACTTAAACCAATACTATTTTTTAAGCTTACTAGATATAATATTTGGGTTTGGGAGTTATTTCAAACATATTATTTTTTCGAAAATTTTAATTTATTAATTACTACTTATATAGATTTTAAAAACATGTATTAAAATATCTAAAGCTGCAAAATAAAACTATGTATCTCTGTAGATATAAGTTAAACAAGTAAAAATGTAAAACGTATAAATAGTATAGTTTATAACTTTATAAAAAGGTAATATGAAAAACTTAAAATTTTGATAGCGTTTAGAAATTTATAAATATTATAAAATCAAATATTTGGTAATAACTAGAAATAAATAATTATAGATTTATAGATTTATTAATAATATATATTTTTTAATAATAAGAAAATTATAAATGTTTATAAATTTAAGTATAAATATATTTACTTATATAAAAGTAATCAAAATGGTATATATTAGACTTAGGTTATGTTTGACGTGTCACAATTATCTGATAAACTGATTTATTTTCAGTTTTTTTAAGTTGCTATGTATGGCAATCCAAAAATTAACTTACAAGCTAGTTAAAATAAAAGAAAAAAAAATAACTATTTAAAATAGTTTTTTAGGAATTTTTAAAAATTTTCCAAATGTATCTTTAATTAATTATAAAAAACATATTATTCTAAATGTATTTTTATGTCATTTTATATTTTTTTTATGTCTTTTAGCTAACTTATAAGTTGGTTTTTATCAAATGTTATTTTGTTACTAGACAGGAGGGAGTGGGTTGCGGTAGTGGTCACAGTCGAGTGCCACATAGGACGAAACACCACCCTCTGAGTGCGGTAAAGGTGCGGCGGAGACTGCACTACGACACTCTAAGGGAGTAAGGGTGCACTCCTTCGAGCAATGTGATTGGTCCTATTTTCTTACCACTTTGTGATTGGTTCCTTTTGTTTATTAAAATAACCTAAGTGTGATACCACTCCTTGGGTGTGGTATGAAACCACACTTTTGTGGTAAAAAGTAAGGTAACGCTATGTGGCACTGCAGTTTCATGAGGACATGTGGTATCACTCCCTCCAGCCTTAGCTAGCAACTAGCATTTCAATTAAAAGCTAACTTTCAATTAACGCCTAACTTTTTTTTAGCTAATTTGTCAAACATATATATATATATATATATATATATATATATATATATATATATATATATATATATATATATATATATATATATATATATATATATATAGGAATGAGTTCTATGGAAAACAAATAACTAGGGCAACATCTACCGGAACCAATAATCAAATGACACGTGTCCATTTCTTTCTTCACAAGTAATGTATTGTGGAAGTTATTGTGAAAGTGATGTGTTGTCATGTTTTTATTGGTTCAAATATGTGTTGCCCTAATCATTCATTTTCCATATAACTCTTCCCTATATATATATATATATATATATATATATATATATATATATATATATATATATATATATTATATATATATATATATATGCCTAGATTATTCTATTTTAACTAATTATTGTGTTATTGTATGAATGATTGTGGGCCAATCATTTTACTTATTTTAAGAAAGTGGTTATTACATATTATTGAATTAAATATAATTGAAAAATACCATCTAATTTAACTAGAAGGGTATTTTAGTCAGTTAATATATATTTAATAAGTAAATTTGCATATTTTAAGGAAAATTGCATATTTTAAGGGAAAATAGATTCTATTAATTTTAAAAATCTGATTGTATATATGATAATTCTCCTAATTCGGAAATTCTAACGGAATATATTTATCAATATATAGAAAAATAACAAACATTATTGAACCATACAATAATACGACATTCTGATATAATATATATATATATATATATATATATATATATATGTTGATTTAATGAACTTCTTGAAGAATAACAAAATTTTGGATACAAGTTAAAAAAATTTCATTACATTCTTAGAAAAGAAAAAAAAATTTATATACTATTCTATGAGAATGTTACACTTATTAATAACAAAGAAATATAAATATATAAATCATTCTACCAGAATATACTATTATTCTACTATAATAATCCATTATTTTTGGAAGATTGGTGGTCATTGTTCATCTTCATCTCGTACAATAACTTATTCGATGTCCCCTCTTCCCTCTATATTTTCTTGTCAAAAATCAAAATCAAACACCAATTCCTCCCAATGATTTCTGTTCAAACAATAAAAAAAAAATGTAGCAGGTAATCAAGTAAAATATAATAGCTAGAGCATAGAATTATTCCAAGTTTCACTATGACCAAAATCACACTCAAATTTTATTTCTCCTATTGGTCATTCCATTGCAGCCATTCTACCTCCTGAACACTCAATAAAAGATTAAATTCAAATAAAATCAACACTTCATTCTAAAATAATATATACAAGGATAAAAACTTTTTGTAAGATATGGATGATCAAGAAACACCCATTAATTCACTGTAAAACATCAACACCAAATATCCATTCATTCATCAGTTTGTGTCGAAACAAACAAAGAAAAAGGAATTTTCATTGTTCTTCTGTTCCTCTCTATCAATTTCTGTCAAATACAAATCCAAACATCCATCTTTATCCTACATTGATTCCTATCCCCCTCCCCCCCCCCCCCCCCCCCCCACCCCCAAAAAAAAAAAAAAAAATGAGGCTGCTAAAGCAAGCCCCATGCTCATCTGTTTCACTGATATTTCAATGGAGCTATTGTTAGATCAAGAAAAAAAGGAGAGAAAAAGAACAGGGGAGCTGCCGTAGCAGCCCCCGTCCACGCACCTTTCAACCACCGAGAGCAAAACCTACTGCAGTGGGTGTTTCCCCGAAGCAAAACTAGTCGGCGACAACCCCCTATTATCCCTCGACCTCTTTCCTACCGCGACGATGCTGCTGCCCTACCCCATCCCGTTCTTCCCTTCAACACGTCGAACCCAGGAGACCACATCACTGCTTTTTCATGTCTTCGATGCTTCGGCCTCATCGAGCCCCAAAGCCGGCGATCCTCCTCCTGATGGATCAACCAGTTCCTACAGGGGGGTTTAGGTTAAAATCAAAACTTTGGATCGTGGTGGTAATTAAAAGGGGATAAATTGGGTTAAAATCAACTAACATAATTATAGGAAAGTATTTGGGGAAGTTGTTTATATAATTACCTAATTACCCTTATTTATTTATTTAATTATTTATTTATATTTTAAATTTTGATTGGCCCATATTTATGCATACAATAATACAATAAAATACTTTAAACAAATGAACCTAGCTCTTTCTCTCTCTCTCTCTCTCTCTCTCTCTCTCTCTCTCTCTCTCTCTCTCTATATATATATATATATATATATATATATATATATATATATATATATATATATATATATATATATATATATACACACACACAAACGATTTTGATATTTTAATGTTTTTATTATTTATTTTTTTGAGTTCAAATTTCAAAAAATATAATAACAGGAGTGCACTGTGAATTTGTGGATGCCATAAAGTTTTTTAAAGAACTCATTAAGTTTGCCTTTTCCTTTGTTTGAAAAACTTGTCTGGGACAAATTTAATCATACCTACAATAAAGTTTTTTCAAGAGCCGTGGGAAGTTTTTTTTTCTTAATAAAGCTAAATTAAGATAAAGTAACCACAGTGGAAGACTTTTTTTTTTTTTTAACAATACCTATCTAATTCCCAATATTTTTATACTAACCATTTGATTCTCTATTTCTACAATTTTGTTAATATAAATTTGAGAACAGAAAGATGGTATTGTCTTCGTCAGCATTTTCTATGTTGCTATTATTGATTAAAAAAACAAACCAAATTGCTATTATTTGTATAGAAACGAAAGCTCGTTGATATTACTGATAAAAAAAAATCGAGTCTTTTGTATATATGGGTAAAAAGAGTAAAGTATGTCGCCATTCCCCGCAATTTGTCATAAACCAAAAACAATCAAAGAAAATACAAATATAAGCCTAAATAGTGAAAAATCTTGAAAAAAAAGATAATACATCTTGTAATATTTTAGAAATTTATAAATGAGAAGACTCCCAACTTGCATAAACAGCCCCAATAATTTTGTCATGCAAATTCGCCCCTGAACAAGTAACAATACCCCGATCAACCCCTTCAAGATACACCCCTCTTGAAAAATCCAGCGGCCGACCACCAGCATCCGTCACAACACCGCCAGCTTCTTCCACTATCACCACCCCCGCAGCATGATCCCATATCTTCTCTTTATATCCAGCTTTTGCAAACTTCATATATATCTCCGCATCCCCACGCGCTATTGCTGCATACTTCACCATGCTATAAACACGCAACGGTTGCTTTCTGCCATTATAAAACAAGATTTTATATAAATTATAAAACAAAAAAAAAAAAAACAAAAAATGATCATTCTGATTGATTTCAACTCTAACTCACCGAAGCCCTAAAGTGTAAGCAATTCCAGCACTATAAGAATGATTAGAATTAGCTTTTTCAACAGGTTCACAAACGTAGCCATTGAAGGATCATCAATGGAAGAAACCCTAATTCGGGTAGCCGAATTGGGCCACACCACGTGGGTCCCACCTTCACACGCCAATGGCTGCATCCAAGCTTCACCACTACCTTTTCTTGCATACATTACACAACCTTCTTTTGAAACACTTGAATTGTTCACGAGTTTTTTTTTACTCGAATAATTTGGGCAGCCAAGAACACCGACCACAACCTGCCCGTTTTCAATCAAAGCAAGAGCCACTGCATACTGGTCACCACGAACAAACCCTAATGTTCCATCAACAGGATCAAGGACCCAATGTTTTCCTATTGGTCCACCTGTTGAATTGCAATGGTTAATGGCTTCAAGAACTTGTGTGGGCCCCAGGATGTGGTTGGACCCTTGAGACCGAACCTGGGTGCCATGGCTAAACTTTCGTTCACGGTTGCAACCACAGAGGCTAGTAAACTGGTGCTGTTTGAATCGGATAGTGCTTGTGTGTCTTCTTCAGCTACAATTGAGACATTTTGTTTGCCGAATGATTCTGAGAGAATCCAACTTATCATTGCTTGTACACTCCAATCTGTTTGTAAACAGATGCATTGTTAATGAAAAGGGTCTCGTTTACAATTTAGAAAGAATTTAAACGTTTGAGCAATTTTGGAATTGGTAAAATCAGTTGTAGGGTTATAGCACAATCGATTTCCTCAAGTTCAATCTGAAATTGGATCTTAAAGTAATGGTATCAAGAAGATTCACAACTGAATTTGTAAAGCTGGTTGTTGTGGGAATGTATCTATGTTAACGTATATAAAAGCAAAAATGGGGCAATTGTAAGGACATGAAAAGGAACAATAAACCCTAATTTTTTTATTAGAACAGAAAAGAGATTGACATACCGGCGACAGTAACAGGTGAATCGTCGTCTTTGGAAAAGACCTGATCAGGGGTCGGACCAATCGAACCCTTTTGCACCTTCTGGCATAGACAACAAGCAAGCTGTACAACTCTAACACCTACTTCTAATTCTTTAGCATACTTATCGTTAGCATCAACGCCCTCCATGAGGGTTTGATTTTGAAATGACTATTGGGCTAAATTAAACCCAAATGGTAATCGACATTTTCCCTGATACATATCACCCCGATCGATCATGTTGCTGTTCTAACATTTTCCGGTCGCCGGTGCAGCTGCAGATGTAGGCGGCGTGAAAGATTGAGTGATGTGTTGGTTAAGTATAGTAGGCTGGATCGTCGATCGTCATTATCAGATCTTTCTCGTGGAAAATATGGTTGCTTTTTCAAAAAAATAAAAATAAAAAAATTAGGTTTTATTTTTTTATTAAAATTAATAACTTTTGCTTGTTTGGTAGGATTCTCTCATTATAATATCTGAATAAAACAATCAAATCATAAAAACATGTAGTTTGTTTAAATATCTAAATACTTATGCTGAATCATAAAAATAAATTATTTTACCCTCTATGCTTCTTCAACATAGTTTTAAGTATTTCTAGTAAGATTTTAAGCATTTTTAATTGAATTTACCCAATTTTAAGCATTTTAGCAAGATTATATATATATATATATATATATATATATATATATATATATATATATATATATATATATATATCAACATTAACAAGATTTTAAGCATTTCAGCAAGATTATATATCAATTTTAGCAAGAATTACCTAATTTCAGCAATAATTTAACCAAATCAGTAAGAACATAAAAAATAAAAATAAAAATCAAATTGTCAAAAAAATCGAAAATCAACAAATGAAACCGATTTCAACAAGAACATTAAACGAGAACATTAGATTACCAAGAAAATACTTTATTTTAATGATGGTTTCCGACATCAGCAATTGTGTGTAAAGTAGGCGGCGCCAGCGGTGTACTGTGTGGCAAAGGCGACGGTGTGTAAGGGAGGCAGTGGCGGTGTGTCAACGATAACGTCTTTGGAGAATCTGTAATCGATGCTTGCATAAAGAAAAACAAGCAGTCGATGGCTGCAAAAAGAGAAAAGAAAGAAACTCGTTTTTAATTTTAGGGAAAGTTCAGATATGTATATTTATGTCTTATCAAATAAGAGCATATTTTCAAATTCATATACGAAAATAAGAGGTGAACAAATGTTTTGAGTTGTATAGATTCAGAGCTACCTCTTATTAAGAAACAATAAATGGTAAAACAAAGAGAACATTACATCGATAACAAAATTTATCTAATGTAAACAAATACATATTTCATATTCATAAGGGCATATTGTCATATTCATATGTGAAGATAAGAGTTAAACAAATGCCTTTAATAGGACTGATTCAAAATTGACTCTTATTAAGAGGTAATAAAAGGTAATACAAACAAAACCATACATTGGTAATAAACTTTATATATATATATATATATATATATATATATATATATATATATATATATATATATATATATATATATATATATATATATATATATATATGTTTTTGAGAAGATTACAAGAATGGTGTTTGTGATTGTCAAATTATGATTTCAGTCCAAAAACGTTTGGATTTGTATCAATGGTGCAAAATTAGATACCTTTTATGATCTCTCTCTCTCTCTCTCCCTCCATGCCACTACTTCCTAAGCGCCCCCATGTTCTGGACTACTGATTTTACCCTACATCAATGGTTTCACGCATCAAGGGTTAGTTTACGGCCCCATTTTACTATTTTTAAACCATTTAAAAGGGGGGGGGGGGGGCAGCATCTAGTCATCTCCTTACTAGTTGGGTCTGATTTTTTTCCCATATCCTTACTAGTTGGGCCTGAATTAAGTTGGCTCAAGGCCTGATCTAACTCTCCCTTGACCTAATTGTCCCATATAAATAGAATGATTCCTCCTCTAGGAGGAGGCATTATCTAGTCATCTCCTTCTGATCTCTAGACCAACCTTCATCGCCAAACTTACACCTAACACATCGAGATGGTTCTCTCCAGCTAAGAAGAACTGTCTTATATCTATCAACCGATCTAACTTGATCGCCGAAGCTTGCTCGTTGGGCATAGTCTTTGAGGAAACTCTAACAAATTTGATGTGATGGTGTAGCACCTAGTTCTTGGTATGTGTTCTATAATTAACCTTCTTTATATTTTTGCACTTTTGGCCCTGGACTCGGCGATTCGAAGGACTGACTCGCCGAGTAGAAGCGGAATGAGGCGCAAGATTTAAGTGGCGGACTCGGCGAGTCGAGTCCCGGACTCGGCGAGTAGCCGCTGTTTGGACAAAAACCCTAATCCAGGGGTTTGCACCCTATTTAAACGACCTTATGCGGCCTCCTTTACCCCTTTATGCTCCCAATCACTCCTCATAGCAAACCCTAGCTATTTTTGTGAAGATCTAAGGCTTTTGAGTGATTCTTGTGACAGCAGCGTCAGCAGCAGTGCCAGCGGCAGCGCAAGTCTCAGCGACGACGCGGGTTACAGATGGCCGAAAGGTCAAGGCAGAGGTTCCAGTAGTGCGGAGCCGAGCATTTCAGCTGACAGCCGAGGAGGCACGCGCTGCACCTGATGTGGTGACGGGTATGATTCTTTCCCTCTGATCTTCTTTTTTTGGTGACTGTGTAATTGATATGTGCTCTGTTTAGGATCGTTCCATGTGAACGGCATCTAGGTTCTGGTATTGTTTGACTCGGGCGCTACCCGATCATTTGTGTCTCTTGCGCTTAGCAAGAGATTTTCCGAGTCTTCGGGCATGTTGGATTGCCCTCTAGAGGTAGAGATTGCAGACGACCGTTCGGCGCAGGCATCATCGATATTTCGAGATTGTGTACTGAGGTTATTTGAGGAGCGCTACCTGGTAGACTTGGTTCCCATTCCATTGCGTGGGAACAAGGTGATTATAGACATGGATTGGCTCAGCCGTAATGGGGCAGTGATCGACTGCGCGCAGCAGTTGGTGCGTGTCAGGACCCCAAGTGGGGGAGAGCTGGTGATTCGGGGCGAGAGGCCACAGCGAGGACCAGCTTTATGTTCAGCCGCGAGAGCTAGGCGTTACCTTCAGTAGGGTTGCGCAGGTTATGTCGCGTATGTTATGGATACCCGGGAGACGGGTAAGGCGACGGTGGATGATGTACCTGTGGTACGGGAGTTCGCGGACGTATTCCCCGAGGAGTTGCCTGAGATACCTCTGGAACGAAAGGTGGAATTCAGGATCGACCTGGTCCCTGGTGCGGCTCCGATAGCCAAGGTGCCGTATCGGTTGGCTCCTCCTGAGATGCAGGAGTTGTCTACACAGCTGCAAGAGCTGTTAGACAAGGGGTTCATTAGACTGAGCAGTTCACCCTGGGGAGCCCCGATTCTGTTTGTGAAGAAGAAGGACGGGTCGCATCGGATGTGTATAGATTATCGGGAGCTGAACAAGGTAACGGTGAAGAACCGCTACCCACTCTCGAGGATTGACGACCTCTTTGACCAGCTTCAGGGAGCATCTTGGTTCTCCAAGATTGATTTGCGTTCAGGGTATCATCAGATGAGGGTCAGAGAGGAGGATGTGCAGAAGACTGCGTTACGGACACGTTATGGTCATTATGAGTTTGTGGTGATGCCTTTCGGACTCACCAATGCTCCTGCCGCGTTCATGGATCTCTAAAACCGCATGTGTAGACCGATGTTGGATCGGTCTGTGATCGTATTTATTGATGACATCTTGGTTTATTCCAAGACGCGGGAGCAGCATGAGGAGCATCTGCGGGAGGTTCTGGAGACTTTGAGGAGGAAGAACTTGTATGCTAAGTTCTCCAAGTGTGAGTTCTGGATGCGCGAGGTGCAGTTTCTTGGGCACTTTGTCAACCAGAACGGGATTTCGGTAGATCCGTCCAAGGTGGAGGCCGTGATGAATTGGGAGGTTCCGAGGTCTCCATTTGAGATTCGGAGCTTCTTAGGTTTGGCAGGCTACTATCGGAGATTCATTCAGGACTTCTCCAAGATAGCAGTTCCGCTCACCCAACTGACTAAGAAGTCGGTGGTGTATCGCTGGGGGCCTGAGCAGTAGGCCGCATTTGAGACGCTGAGACAGAGATTGTGCGAGGCGCCAATCTTAGCCCTGCCAGAGGGCATGGATGATTTTGTTGTGTACTACGATGCATCCATCGCAGGTTTGGGAGCGGTATTGATGCAAAGAGGGCATGTCATCGCCTACGCGTCGAGGCAGCTGAAGCCTCATGAGGCGAACTACCCGACGCATGATTTGGAGCTGGGGGCTGTTGTGTTCGCCCTCAAGATTTGGCGTCATTACCTCTATGGGGTTCGTTGTATGATTTACACGGACCACAAGAGTTTGAGGTATCTCATGGACCAGCCAATATCTAAATACGAGGCAGCGTCGGTGGCTTGATGTGATGAAGGATTATGATTGTGAGATCCTCTACCATCCGGGGAAGGCCAATGTCGTAGCCGATGTGCTTAGCCGCAAGGCGGCGCCGATCAGGGACCCTTCAGGGTTGTAGCCCGGTGGGCAAGGTGGCGTACCGGATGGATCTGCCAGCCGAGCTTAGTCAGATCCACAACACTTTCCACGTCTCTCAGCTGTGAAAGTGTCTAGTGGACGATACGACGGTGGTACCCTTGGAGGACATTCAGGTTGATGGCAGTCCGAATTACATCGAGCGACCTGTGGCGATCCTTGACTGGAAGTCAAAATATATGAGGAACAAAAGAGTAGAACTCGTGAAGGTGCAGTGGCAGCACCGGAAGGGGTCAGAGTGGACTTGGGAGCCGGTGAGTGAGATGATGGAGCACTACCCCGAGCTGTTTCAGGATCGAGCGGCAGACTTCGAGGACGAAGTCTAAAATAAGTGGGGGAGATTTGTAGCACCTGGTTCTTGGTATGTGTTCTGTAATTAACCTTCTTTATATTTTTGCACTTTTGGCCCTGGACTCGGCGAGTCGAAGGACTGACTCGCCGAGTCGAAGCGGGATGAGGCGCGTGATTTAAGTGGTGGACTCGGCGAGTAGCCGCTGTTTGGAAAAAAACCCTAATCCACGGGTTTGCACCCTATTTAAACGACCTTATGCAGCCTCCTTTACCTCTTTATGCTCCCAATCACTCCTCATAGCAAACCCTAGCTGTTTTTGTGAAGATCTAAGGCTTTTTGAGTGATTCTTGTGAGTTTTGGTCTCAAGGAAGAATGAAGAGCATAGAAGGATCAAGAGGGGATTGAAGGATTCGAGTTGGTTCATCATTTTCAGTCTTTGGAAGGTATAAAGTTTGAACCTTGCTCATTCTTTTGTTAGATCCCTCTTTAGGGTGATTTAGGGCTTTTATGAGCCATTTTTGGTGGCCAACCACGTTTGCAAACATGGTTGGGGGGTTGGGCTTCTGTAGTATGTCATTTTATGAGCCACAAGTCAGATCTAGGTTGCTTTTTGCACCAAGGAAGGCCCCATGCAAAAAAAGAACCATTCTAGAGCCTTTTAAGTTCTAATGTCCCATGCATGCACGTAAAGTTTGTAACTTTACGTGCTAGATCGAGTTTAGGGGCCTGGATCTATCATTTGTTTAACTGTTGTACATCAGAAATCAAGGTTCTTAGTAAGGAATATGTTAGACTCGGCGAGTCCATTTCTGGACTCGGCGAGTCCATTTCTGGACTCGGCGAGTCCAAGAGTTTTAGTCCCGTATCAGTGAAGGTCGTGAGGACCAGTTGAGTGTGGAAAGGTTTTAGGGAGTCCCGGAGAGTGACCCAACGTTCTGGACTAAGCAAAGTATTTTGGGAATTCATGGTACTCGGCAAGTGCATGAACGGACTCGGCGAGTCCAAGGCAATCTTCATGGAACTCAGCGATTTGTTCATCAACTCGGCGAGTCGAGGACAGAACGTGTTTATAGGATGAAGAGTAACTCGACGAGTTGTTCATACAACTCGGCGAGTCAAGTCAGGACATGAGTATCAGTCGATGATGAACTCGACGAGTTGTTCATACAACTCAGCGAGTCGGATGTGGATTCAGTCGGTGTTCATTTAGAAGGAAAACTCGTCGAGTCATCGCCTAACTCGACGATTAGAGACGGGTATGAGGTCTGATGAAAGGATAGGGACTCAGCGAGTTGACGAGTCAACTCGGCGAGTCAGGTCAACTGGAAGTTGACGTTGACTTTGACTTGGTCAAGGGGTAAAATGGTCATTTTACCCTAAGGGTAGATGTCAGTTTCTAACTAAGTGTTTTGTGGGAATTTTAGCCGGAGGACTTCCAGAGCAGCCGCGGCAGCAGTCAGAGGATTCCCGCACAGTTCAACAGATACGAGGTGAGTTACCTTCCAGTAGGGGTGGGTCTAAGGCCACAATGCCGACCCACCATTGAGGAGTATTTAGATGAGAATTCTCTTTGTGATAATCTATCTTGGTTTGGTATGTGTTTGGTTATGTGTTATATATGTATGATATGTTGCATGATAGGGATAGATTCACTGATAGTGGTTCGTAGGACCAAGGGGTAGGTCAGTACCCGGATATGTCTGAATGCGTGCTTATATCTTGCTATTGTATGCTAGTGGTACGGGTGGAATAGTCCCCAGTTACCGGTTGAAAGATACCGATGATGATTACCAGTTGAAAGATACCGACGACGATTACCGGTTGAAAGATACCGATGAGGATTACCGGTTGAAAGATACTGATGGTATTGTATGGTATGTGGTATGATAGGGGAATTCACTAAGTTTGTGCTTACGGTTTCACTTTTTGGTTTCAGGTACCTCTTCATCCAAGGGGAAGGAGCCGGCGGCGTAGCATGGCATCACACACACTCACATATGATTTCCGCACAGTGTTTTCTGGGATTGTACTCTCATATGTCATTTATTCATGGTTGTGGGTTTCAGACATGATACTTGGTTTTGAGATGACGTGTTTATACAATATTTCCTAATGAATGTTTTAAGAATTAACTAATCAAAAATAAAATTTTTGGGCTTGAATTTTGGGATGTTACAGATGGCAGCTTAGGTATCTCGACGGGAACTCACTAATGATACCATTTGAAGATCTCCGATTCGGATCCAACACTGAAGACCCGGAGGCCTAAACTCATGTCGCAACATTTGGCACCATCCGTGGGACCAAGAGCGAATAGTTACCGTCTCTTGTTCTCAACTTTAGTTTTGCCCCCGATCTGTTCAGATATGTTGTTCTTCGCCTCATGTTTGCTCAGATATGTTCATTTCTATCATTATTTATTCATATCCGTTTGGCTCTTGCCAAAATCTATCCAGATCTACTTCCCAAACGTTCAAATCTCTAGATCTACTTCGTTTTTTCTCTCAGATCTCTTGATCTGTTCCTTTTATGCCCAAATATCTAAGATATGATTCACTATTTTTCACTAAGATCTCTAGACCTGTTTTGTTCTTGTTAAACATTTCTAAAACTTGCAAAAACAGTTTCATACCAGTTTTTTGTGACATCCTCATTTTCACAGTTAGAAAAACCGTTTACGTTTATGCTTTTATAATAAAATCAGAGTAATCTTTCAAATAAAGGTGATGCGGAATTTATTCCCAAAACAAAATATGATAAAAATTTATCAAAACATTTCTTAAAAAAATGTATTTTCATTTCATTACAAAATTCGGGATGTCAACATCGATACAGACCAAAAGCATAAACAATACAATATAGGCCTTACAACATTTATTTACATCTACTGGCCCATAATCCAAAAATCCCTCGTCATCATCCACTATACTCTTGTTCCACTACTTGTAATATAGAAAGCTGAGTGGGTCATGCTTGGAAGTCTGGTGAACATATAGGGTTTTCAACCCACAAAAATTAAATTTATTAATTTCATCAACCAACAATAAATTTATTAATTTCATCAACCAACAATAACCCCGATTACCCGTTTCCGTTATCCCTTTACGTCCCTAAACACCTATCATAAGGGACCTAGCCTAAGGATCATCATCAGGATGGACAATACTGCTAAGGGGATTCCTCAGCCATATATATCTGTAAGGCAACCATGAGGGGGATGGAGTACACTAGTGAACACACAAACACCTACAAGTTGAGAGTCTGCTAGCGTTCCACCGGACTATCTAGAAAGGTATGTGGTCATCATCTATACTCCGCTAGATGACTGGAAACATCAACAACATCGAGGCCTCTCATCATTTTATCACACATCAACTATTTTATCTAGCCATGTTTTACCCAACATATTTGTAGATAAAAATACATATACAGTTTAAAACCTGTATAAAATATTCACTCAACACTCATCTCAAATAAACAAACAATATATATACACATAGCATATATTTTATAGAAAATACTTAATATTTATGTGGAAGATGCCTTGTGTGCCTGATATATGATTTTGATAATCGCATGCTAGTTAGGGCTGAGGATCTAGGAGGATGCCTTATATGCCTATTGTATGAGTCGTATGCTAGGGCTGTTTAGTCAGCAATAGGATGGCACGTATATGTTATGCCTGATTTGGTTACTCGATGCACGAATGCTGCTTGCTTTGTGCTATAGGGGTTCTTGCTATTTCCAACTAACTAAGGAGCGGATATGTAACAGTACCTACAAGTTAGTTAGGGGATGGTATGGGCCCCTGTGCAGCTGATGGCGGAGAGTAGGTCGGAGAGTGCCCTAGGGAAGCCTAGGATGAGGTTAGTGGGAAGGGGTATCGGTAAAGGGACCTGGTGAAATCGAAGCAATCCTTGGGGAAAGCACGGGTAGACGTGGAAGGTAGTATGGGCCCGTACTACTGAAAGCATAGGACCCGTACTCGAATCAAAGAGGGCCTAGATGAAATCGGGAACCTTGGGGAGCGTGTTAGAACTCCCGAGTATATGTATGATCCTGACGTTTATGCGTGTGTTTTCAGTATGGTGACCACACGACTTGGAGCAGTAGGTTCTGGATCAGGATCAGGATCGGGCTCGGGTTCGGGATCCGAGCAGGTTGATGACGGGCTACACGAGTTAATTGCGTCTAAGATCACGAGGGGCATCCTTAAGTCGACCCCTATCATTTTCGGGTCGATCAAGGAGGGGATTGTTAAGCTGATGGAGGATCGTCTCCGATCATTCAGGAATGATTTGGCGTCTAGCCAGATGGGTACGCACACACTCTCCTTTAAGGACTTTCGTGGGAGTGGTGCGCCAGATTTCCATGGGGTGAAAGACCACATTGCTGCTAGGAGATGGATCACAGACATTGAGTATGCGCAGCTGACGAGCTTCTGCTCCGAGGGGTCGAAGGTGAGATATGCAGCAGGATGCTTGCGAGACTGGGCTAGGGATTAGTGGGAGTCCGTTGGCGACTCATTGGGAGCCTCGGCTGTTGAGGCTATGACTTGGTCGGATTTTGTGACCAAATTCAGGGCGGAGTTTGCGCCAGCTGTGGAGCTTCAGCGGCTGGCCAGGGAGTTTTTGGATATGAGGCAGACTACGGAGACTGTGGCGGAGATCACCGCCAAGTTCCGAGAGAGGACATTGTTGGTGTCCCAGTACTCGGGTGATGAGGATATGAGGAGGACCCGCTACCATGACATGCTACGAGCAGACATTCAGGAGCATGTTAGTTTTTCGGCTTGCCCTACCTTGGATTCCATGATTGCCAGGGCTAGGGAGAGGGAGATTGATCTGGAGCACGTCCAGAAGAGGAAGGCAGTAGAGGGGCTGACGACTGGGGCTTCGGGGAAGAAGCGCAAGGGATCTGATGGCAGGCCGAAAGGCTAGGCAGGACGGGACCGTTGTGGGAAATGCGGTCGGTCACACGAGGGAGCTTGTCGCACTGGGCCGGGTTCGGGTTGCTATAAGTGTGGAAGGGTAGGGCATTTTGGCAGGGATTGTACTGCCCCCGCCCCTACGGTATAGATGACAGACCTGATTTGCTTCCATTGCAATCAGAGGGGCCACAAAAGGGCCAATTACTCGAGATTGAAAGCAGCGTCAGCAGCAGTGCCAGCGACAGCGCCGTTCTCAGCGACGACGCGGGTTACAGATGGCCGAAAGGTCAAGGCAGAGGTTCCAGTGGTGCGGAGCCGAGCATTTCAGCTGACAGCCGAGGAGGCACGCGCTGCACCTGATGTGGTGACGGGTATGATTCTTTCCCTTTGATCTTCTTTTTGTGGTGACTGTGTTATTGATATGTGCTCTGTTTAGGATCGTTCCATGTGAACGGCATCCCGGTTCTGGTATTGTTTGACTCGGGCGCTACCCGGTCATTTGTGTCTCTTGTGCTTAGCAAGAGATTTTCCGAGTCTTCGGACATGTTGGATTGCCCTCTAGAGGTTGAGATTGCAGATGACCGTTCGGTGCGGGAATCGACGGTATTTCAAGATTGTGTACTGAGGTTATTTGAGGAGCGCTACCTGGTAGACTTGGTTCCCATTTCATTGCGTGGGAACAAGGTGATTATAGGCATGGATTGGATCAGCCCCTAATGGGGAAGTGATCGACTGCGCGCAACAGTTGGTGCGTGTCAGGACCCCAAGTGGGGGAGAGCTGGTGATTCGGGGCGAGAGGCCACAGCGAGGACCAACTTTATGTTCAGCCGCAAGAGCTAGGCGTTACCTTCAGCAGGGTTGCACAGGTTATGTCGCGTATGTTATGGATACCCGGGAGACGGGTAAGGCGACGGTGGATGATGTACCTGTGGTACGGGAGTTCGCGGACGTATTTGTTGGATTAGTGTCTAAGTCCATAACTATTTTGGTATGTACTTGACCCGATGGTGCAAGGTCCTTTTGGGTTGCCTTCACCAAAGCAACTTGATAGGATGAATTATGGAGATAAAGGATTAAATATGATTTATTAATATATTATGGGAATAATATATTAAAGGAGAAATCATATTGGTTAATTAATATTAGTCAATAATTAATTGGTAATTAGTTTTGTGACTAAAAGAGATTAATTAAACTTAAGGGACTGGAATTGTAATTATAAGATAATTGCAATTTGGGCCATGGATTGTCTTAAATCAAGAGGTGGACGAATTCTTATGGGTAGCCCATAAGGAAATCGTCCAAGGGCTTGATTAAAGGAGTCTATGGGTTGCTTAGGGCTTAAGCAACCAAATTAGGGTTTCCTTGTTAGATAACCCTAATAGCCTCACTATAAATATAACCCTTAAGGCTCAAAAACGTGGGGAACTTCTTTTCTAGGGTTATAACACGTTTTGGGCAGCCTCCATCCTCTCTCCTCTTCATCTTCTTGCTTATGGTGTTTGTGAGCCATTAGAGGAGTGATACTTGTGACTCTAAGCCTTCCAAAGTCAATTCAAGGAGGAATTGGGATTGTTATTGCTACATAACAATCAAGGTAATATCATAAACCTAATTATATGTTAATATTGATTTCCATATGCTAGAATTAGGGTTTATAGTCTTGGATTCAAAGCATGTACAATAGAGAAACCTAGATCCAAGCATTAGGGTTTGTATGAGCACATAGGATGTCTTATGACCAAAACCCATCAGTATTCCCCGAGGAGTTGCCTGAGATACCTCCGGAACGATAGGTGGAATTCAGGATCGACCTGGTCCCTGGTGCGGCTCCGATAGCCAAGGCGCCGTATCGGTTGGCTCCTCCTGAGATGCAGGAGTTGTCTACACAGCTGCAAGAGCTGTTAGACAAGGGGTTCATTAGACCAAGCTGTTCACCCTGAGGAGCCCCGATTCTGTTTGTGAAGAAGAAGGACGGGTCGCATCGGATGTGTATAGATTATTGGGAGCTGAACAAGGTAACGGTGAAGAACCGCTACCCACTCCCGATGATTGACGACCTCTTTGACCAGCTTTAGGGAGCATCTTGTTTCTCCAAGATTGATTTGCGTTCAGGGTATCATCAGATGAGGGTCAGAGAGGAGGATGTGCAGAAGACTACATTTCGGACGCGTTATGGTCATTATAAGTTTGTGGTGATGCCTTTCGGACTCACCAATGCTCCTGCCGCATTCGTGGATCTCTAGAACCGCATATGTAGACCGATGTTGGATCGGTCTATGATAGTATTTATTGATGACATCTTGGTTTATTCCAAGACGCGGGAACAACATGAGGAGCATCTGCGGGAGGTTCTGGAGACTTTGAGGAGGGAGAACTTGTATGCTATGTTCTCCAAGTGTGAGTTCTGGTTGCGCGAGGTGCAGTTTCTTGGGCACTTTGTCAACCAGAACGGGATTTCGGTAGATCCGCCCAAGGTGGAGGCCATGATGAATTGGGAGGTTCCGAGGTCTCTATCTGAGATTCGGAGCTTCTTAGGTTTGGCAGGCTACCATCGAAGATTCATTCAGGACTTCTCCAATATAGCAGTTCCGCTCACCCGACTGACTAAGAAGTCGGTGGTGTATCGCTGGGGGCCTGAGCAGCGGGCCGCATTTGAGACGCTGAGACAGAGATTGTGCGAGGCGCCAATCTTAGCCCTGCCAGAGGGCATGGAGGATTTTGTTGTGTACTACGATGCATCCATCGCAGGTTTGGGAGCGGTATTGATGCAAAGAGGGCATGTCATCGCCTACGCGTCGAGGCAGCTGAAGCCTCACGAGGCGAACTACCTGACGCATGATTTGGAGCTGGGGGCTGTTGTGTTCTCCCTCAAGATTTGGTGTCATTACCTCTATGGGTTTCGTTGTACGATTTATACGGAACACAAGAGTTTGAGGTATCTCATGGACCAACCAATATATGAATATGAGGCAGCGTCGGTGGCTTGATGTGGTGAAGGATTATGATTGTGAGATCCTCTACCATCCGGGGAAGGCCAATGTCGTGGCCGATGCGCTTAGCCGCAAGGCGGCGCCGATCAGGGATATCTGTCTGAGGATGACAGTGATGACTCCGCTTCTGGAGTGGATCCGAGAGGCTCAGCAGGAGGCTATGAAGAAGGAACATCGGAAGAGTGAGCGGATTGTGGGGCAGGTTTCCTCTTTCGATTATGATAGTCGGGGTTTATTGACTCTTCACCGTAGGGTGTGGGTCCATTATCATGGAGGAGTGTGCCAGGTCCTGATGGAGGAGGCGCACAAATCCCGATTCTCCATTCATCCCGGGGCGACGAAGATGTATAGGGATCTTCGTCTGGACTATTGGTGGCCCTACATGAAGCGGGATGTGGCATGGTACGTGGAGCGGTGCTTGACCTGCAGGAAGGTCAAGGCCAAGCATTAGAGACCACACGGCAAGATGCATCCGTTGGATATCTCGCTGTGGAAATGGGAGGATATTACTATGGATTTTATCACGAAACTTCCCAGGACCGCGCGGGGGATGGATTCGATATGGGTCATCGTGGATTGATTGACCAAGAGCGCCCACTTTATTCCGATTCAGGAGAGCATCTCGGCCGAGAAATTGGCCGATATCTATATCAGGGAGGTGGTGGCGCGGCACGGAGTGCCAGTCTCGGTGATTTCGGACAAAGACGTGCGGTTTACTTCCAGGTTTTGGAAGAGGTTTCATGACAAGCTGGGTACTCGTCTGCATTTTAGCACCGCTTTTCACCCGCAGACGGATGGCCAGAGCGAGCGGACCATCCAGACTCTGGAGGATATGATGCGGGCATGCATTTTAGATTTCGGAGGTAGTTGGGACACCTACCTCCCATTGGCGGAGTTCTCGTATAATTACAACTATCATGCCAGTATCGACTGTCCTCCCTTCGAGATCTTGTATGGGAGGAGGTGCAGGACCCCGATATGTTGGGGCGAGGTTGGCCAGAGAGTCATGGGGAGCACCGAAGTAGTGCTCAAGACGACGGAAAAGATTCAGCAGTTCCGGAGCAGGCTTTAGATTGCTCAGAGTCGGCAGAAAAGTTATGCCGACAAGCGCCGATCAGACCTGGAATTCCAAGTCGGTGATTTGGTTCTCCTGAAGGTGTCGCCATGGAAGGGCATCATCTGATTCAGGAAGTGGGGCAAGTTGGGCCCAAGGTATATCGGACCGTTCAGGGTTGTAGCCCGGGTGGGCAAGGTGGCGTACCGGCTGGATCTGCCAGCCGAGATTAGTCAGATCCACAACACTTTCCACGTCTCTCAACTGCGAAAGTGCCTAGTGGACGATACGGTGGTGGTACCCTTGGAGGACATTCAGTTTGATGGCAGCCTGAATTACATCGATCGGCCTGTGGCGATCCTTGACCGGAAGTCGAAGGATCTGAGGAACAAAAGAGTAGAACTCGTGAAGGTGCAGTGGCAGCACCAGAAGGGGTCAGAGTGGACTTGGGAGCCGGTGAGTGAGATGATGGAGCACTACCCCGAGCTGTTTCAGGATCGAGCGGCAGACTTCGAGGACGAAGTCTAAAATAAGGGGGAGATTTGTAGCACCTGGTTCTTGGTATTTGTTCTGTAATTAACCTTCTTTATATTTTTGCACTTTTGGCTCTGGACTCGGCGAGTCGAAGGACTGAATCGCCGAGTAGAAGTGGGATGAGGCGCGGGATTTAACTGGCGGACTCGGCGAGTAGCCGTTGTTTGGACAAAAACCCTAATCCAGGGGTTTGCAACCTATTTAAACGACCTTATGCAGCCTCCTTTACCCCTTTATGCTCCCAATCACTCCTCATAGCAAACCCTAGCTGTTTTTGTGAAGATCTAAGGCTTTTTGAGTGATTCTTGTAAGTTTTGGTCTCAAGGAAGAAGGAAGAGCATAGAAGGATCAAGAGGGGACTGAAGGATTCGAGTTAGTTCATCATTTTCAGTCTTTGGAAGGTATAAAGTCTGAACCTTGCTCATTCTTTTGTTAGATCCCTCTTTGGAGTGATTTAGGGCTTTTATGAGCCATTTTTGGTGGCCAACCATGTTTTCAAACATGGTTGGGGGGTTGGGCTTCTGTAGTATGTCATTTTATGAGCCACAAGTTAGATCTAGGTTGCTTTTTGCACCAAGGAAGGCCCCATGCAACAACAGAACCATTCTAGAGCCTTTTAAGCTCTAATGTCCCATGCATGCACGTAAAGTTTGTAACTTTACGTGCTAGATCGAGTTTAGCGACCTTGATCTATCATTTGGTTAAGTGTTGTGCATCAGAAATCGAAGTTCTTAAGTAAGGAATGTGATAGACTCGGCGAGTCCATTTCCTGGACTCGGCGAGTCCAAGGGTTTTGGTCCCATATCAGTGAGGGTCATAAGGACCAGTTGAGTGTGGAAGGGTTTTAGGAGTCCCGGGGAGTGTCCCAACGTTCTGGACTAAGCAAAGTGTTATGGGAATTCATGGTACTCGGCGAGTGCATAAACGGACTCGGCGAGTCCAAGACAATCTTCATGGAACTCGGCGAGTTGTTCATACAACTCGACGAGTCGAGGACAGAACGTGTTCATAGGATGAAGAGTAACTCGACGAGTTGTTCATACAACTCGGCGAGTCAAGTCAGGACATGAGTATCAGTCGATGATGAACTCGACGAGTTGTTCATACAACTCGGCGAGTCAGATGTGGATTCAGTCGGTGTTCATTTAGAAGGAAAACTCGTCGAGTCATCACCTAACTCGACGAGTAAAGACGGGTATGAGGTCTGATGAAAGGATAGGGACTCGGCGAGTCAGGTCAACTGGAAGTTGACTTTGACTTTGACTTGGTCAAGGGTAAAATGGTCATTTTACCCTAAGGGTAGATGTCAGTTTCTGACTAAGTGTTTTGTGGGAATTTTAGCCGGAGGACTTCTGAGCAGCCGCGACAGCACTCAGAGGATTCCCGCACAGTTCAACATATACGAGGTGAGTTACCTTCCAGTAGGGGTGGGTCTAAGGCCACAATGCCGGCCCACCATTGAGGAGTATTTAGATGATAATTGTCTTTGTGATAATCTATCTTGGTTTAGTATGTGTTTGGTTATGTGTTATATCTGTATGATATGTTGCATGATAGGGATAGATTCACTGATAATGGTTCGTAGGACCAAGGGGTAGGTCAGTACCCGGATATATCTGAATGCATGCTTATATCTTGCTTTCTGGGGTTGTACTCTGATATGTCATTTATTCATGGTTGTAGGTTTCAGACCTGATACTTGGTTTTGAGATGACGTGTTTATACAATATTTCCTAATGAATGTTTTAAGAATTAACTAATCAAAAATAAAAATTTTGGGCTTGAATTTTGGGATGTTACAGATGGCAGCTTAGGTATCTCGACGGGAACTCGCTAATGATACCATTTGAAGATCTCCGATTCGGATCCAACACTGAAGAACCGGAGGCCTAAACTCATGTCGCAACATTTGGCACCATCCGTGGGACCAAGAGCGAATAGTTACCGTCTCTTGTTCTCAACTTTAGTTTTGCCCCCGATCTGTTCAGATATGTTGTTCTTCGCCTCATGTTTGCTCAGATATGTTCATTTCTATCATTATTTATTCATATCCGTTTGGCTCTTGCCAAAATCTATCCAGATCTACTTCCCAAACGTTCAAATCTCTAGATCTACTTCGTTTTTTCTCTCAGATCTCTTGATCTGTTCCTTTTATGCCCAAATATCTAAGATATGATTCACTATTTTTCACTAAGATCTCTAGACCTGTTTTGTTCTTGTTAAACATTTCTAAAACTTGCAAAAACAGTTTCATACCAGTTTTTTGTGACATCCTCATTTTCACAGTTAGAAAGACCGTTTACGTTTATGCTTTTATAATAAAATCAGAGTAATCTTTCAAATAAAGGTGATGCGGAATTTATTCCCAAAACAAAATATGATAAAAATTTATCAAAACATTTCTTAAAAAAATGTATTTTCATTTCATTACAAAATTCGGGATGTCAACATCGATACAGACCAAAAGCATAAACAATACAATATAGGCCTTACAACATTTATTTACATCTACTGGCCCATAATCCAAAAATCCCTCGTCATCATCCACTATACTCTTGTTCCACTACTTGTAATATAGAAAGCTGAGTGGGTCATGCTTGGAAGTCTGGTGAACATATAGGGTTTTCAACCCACAAAAATTAAATTTATTAATTTCATCAACCAACAATAAATTTATTAATTTCATCAACCAACAATAACCCCGATTACCCGTTTCCGTTATCCCTTTACGTCCCTAAACACCTATCATAAGGGACCTAGCCTAAGGATCATCATCAGGATGGACAATACTGCTAAGGGGATTCCTCAGCCATATATATCTGTAAGGCAACCATGAGGGGGATGGAGTACACTAGTGAACACATCGTTCACAAACACCTACAAGTTGAGAGTCTGCTAGTGTTCCACCGGACTATGTAGAAAGGTATGTGGTCGTCATCTATACTCCGCTAGATGACTGGAAACATCAAAAACATCGAGGCCTCTCATCATTTTATCACACATCAACTATTTTATCTAGCCATGTTTTACCCAACATATTTGTAGATAAAAATACATATACAGTTTAAAACTTGTATAAAATATTCACTCAACACTCATATCAAATAAACAAACAATATATACACATAGCACATATTTTATAGAAAATACTTAATATTTATGTGTAAGATGAAAGTGACTATACACCCACTTGATAAGATGGTAATTAGACAGCACTTCGTCCCTTAAAACAATATTTTTCGATGAAATTGAGAGGTTTTCTCAAAAACCGAGCTCTGCATGGGCAGGGTTTTGACTCAAAAAAACTCTTTTTCTTGGAGAATTCGGGCTCTCTGGGGCTTTCTTATGGTGCTAGGAAGGTACCCTAGGCTTCGGGAGGTTTAGTATAGCTTAAGAGAGAGTATAAGGGTGCAAGAGTGAAAATTTTGTAAAATAATTCGGGGCAGCCTCGCACCCTTTTTATAGGTGGCCGAAGCCCCTCATTACGTTGGGCGTAACTTTTTGGTACGTGGGGCGTACTACCTTATACAGTTCTACGTCGGGCGTACTCTCTTACGCTGGGCGTAGAGGCTATGTGTTCTCTGATCGGTTTCCGAGCTTCAGATATGTGCAAGCTACACACACGTGTCTATCATGCAAAGTTATAGGGTGATGTGGCCAACTTCGGACGATGTACACGAGTACACTGTGCATACTCCCCCGATTTTTGGTATTTCAAACTTCAAAATTTTATAACCTTCACATATGATCTTCGTTTTTGACACTCTTTATATGCACATGTAGTTAAGACGGTGCTCTACAACTTTTGTTTAGACTCCATCGGCTAATTTTGAATTTATTTTTAAAGTTATATTTTTAACAGGTTGGGACAGGAAGAGTCCGTTAAAAATTCATAACTTCTTCATCCGGCGTCCGTTTTTGTCTGTCTTTTTACCGTTAAACTACTATCAACAAGATCTACGATTCTTATTTAGGTTGTGTCGGCTAAAAATCGCTCGATCTATAATTCGAATTCCAGGTTGCATACTGCTATGCCAAATCTTAGAAAATTCATAACTTCCTCATACGAAGTCAGATTTGGACATTTTTTTATGCACACTCTCGGTTTAACGTGTACTACGACTTTCATTTAGATCGCTAAGGCTAAAAAGCACTTTATCGTAAACTCACTTTTTACGTCACACAGCGTCGTGTCGGTACTGTCGCGAAACTTCGACAAGTTATAACTTCTTCGTTATAACTCGGATTTCAGTATTCTTTATATCTCCGGAATCCTTGTTTCGACCACTACAATTTTCTTCATAGATGTTGGGTTTATCTAACATTTTTTATGATTATTTTTTATTCTTAATTTATTAAATCATAATAATTAAGTATAAAACACATAAATTCACATAATTCATTCTTATTACTTCAAAACGAGTTACAAAGGTTGACCTAGACTATCAATGATGGGTTTTGAGCACTACATCAATCCTATGGTGTACATGCAAACCCTAAAGCTTTGGATCTAGTTTGTCTAATGAACATGCAATAATCATCCAAAGCTCATAAACCCTAGATCTAGCATATAATAATCGAATTAACACATGAATTAGGGTTTAGATCTTACCTTGATTGTTATGTAGCAATAACAATCACAAATCCCCTTGATCTTGACTCTTGAAAGCTTAGTGCCTCAAATGTTGCACCTCTAATGGAGTGACAAACACCATGAGCAACAAGATGACTTAGGAGAAGGAGGAGGAGGCAACAAAAACATATAGGGTTCTCTTAGAAGTGTTAGCCACATTTTTGGAAGCCTTAGGGGTCTTTATATACTTGTGAGGGCTGCTAGGGTTTCAGATGAAACCCTAATTCTCTGCTTAGGCCTTAAGCAACCCATGAAGTCCCTCTAGAAAGCCCTTGGACGAAATCCATATGGGCTTCCCATAGATTTCGTCGAATCCCCTTTCCATTAGGAATCCAAAGCCCAATTGCAACTATCATATAATTGCAATATCAGTCCCCTTTATTTAATTAATCTCTTTTAGTCACAAAACTAATTCTTAATTAATTATTGACTAATATTAATTAAATAATATGATTTCTCCTTTAATATATTATTCTTATAATATATTAATAAATCATAATTAATCCTCTTCCTCCTTAATGCATCCTATCAGTTGTTATGGTGAAGGCAACCCAAAAGGACCATGCTCATAATCGGGTCAAGTACATACCAAAATAGTTATGGGCTTAGACACCTAATACAACAGTCTCCTACTTGGATAAGTCTAATGACTATTTTGCATATGACTTCAGAACCTGATCAGCAATCGTAGCTTTCAAAAGCCGTTGTCAACTATGATCTTATCAATAACGCTTCCTTTAGAAAAGGGATCATATATTCCTCCATTCTAGATATCGTATGAACTGAGACATGGATTTTAATCATACTATCTATTCATGTGTTGTTTCCCGATTTCTGATTTATGACGATTAACAACAGACTACAATTGAACACATCAACTTAGTCCCGACTAGGCCAAACGCTTAAGGTGTCATCACTAAATCATCGGGGGGCCCACAGATATCGCTTTTATCCCACTTTGGGTAAAAGGAACGGATAAACTTTGACTCAAATGATCGCTTGTACCTACTCATCAAATCACACACAATAATATGTTTTATAATACCAAGTTACTGGTGCGTTTACATATTATCAATGTTAAACCGACTTGCAGAATACAACTCACACATCTCGGTTTCAAGAATATAAGATATTATGATCTCACCAATCACTCGTGATAAAATCCATGAAGCTATCCAAGTGAGCATTGGTTTAATCCAATACTCTAATCTTATAGTAGCACTCATGAACTCTGCAACAAACTTGTGCTATATCTAAACACTTTAGACATATACAAACAAATTCATGATAATCTAGATTTTATACCTACTTCCAAAGTATTTATCGACTGTGGATGGTTTAAATAACCTAGTTATTCTGGAAGTCAAAACATGCAAAGTGATACACAAGAATAATACTAATCCTATATGGCCCAAGACTTTTGAGTATAAATAAGACACCTTTATTTAATCACCATATTGATTACTCATTATTCATTGTATAATGTTTCGGGTTATCAACTTATTACTTGAATTATATCAACAGTTGTCCCATGCTCCAAGCATGCACACTATGTTTACCTATGGTCCTTACTTTGTGAAATAGATCAACTGAACACATTTCCAATGATACTCATTTCACAACTCCTAATCCTTATCGTTAGTGGAAGAATACAATATTCTTGTCACTATTAGAATATGCTAGATTATAACATTTTATGAAACGATCCTTTCGTAATGTCATAGCACCAAAGCCACCAAGACTTTGCCAATGATATTACAAAGTGCTCTATTGTAGATTGTTACAAGGCAATTCCATAGATACGAAGTCTCACATTCAAAGTACATTCATTTGAACATCCTTCTTGCATAAAAGTTTCTTATCTAGACATAGATTCTTAACGTCCAACTCCCAACATGGAAACATTTCCATATTTTCCATATGACAACTCATTATTAATAGAATCATATCTAATCATAATAATTTCATTATGGTCCATTCGTTACTATACTTCCAACTGCCCACAAGGATCAGCCATGGCGAACCTTAGATCGTCCTTGACGGTTGTTTAATTATTTTAGTCAAATCCGGTTCTAGTCCTTTTTCCCTCTTAATGCCCTAGGCATTTGGAAAATTTAGAACGTTTGAATATTACAACATATGCAATCGATCCTATACCCGAAGCGTATGGGACACGATTCATAATGAAAAACATGATACTTTACCAGTTTCTTGCTATAATATTTCCATATATAGAATTCCTTTATGTTGAACCTTTTCAACATAACATCCATATATGTCCTTTGACTAAATTTGATTAAATTTTCTCGATCCAAGCTTTTACATTTTGAAACAAAGTATAATATTCTCTCCCTTAATTATAACAACACAAATTTTCAACCCCTGCAACTTTGCAAAGTGAAACTTTTGTTTTCTATAATTAATATTGCTAACTTGCAACACTTAAAATAATAATCATGCTCCCACTAACATGATAATTATATCTATACCAGCATAACATTTATGCTCCCACTAGCTTTGACACGTATTTAGAAAAATAGTTGGACTTCTAGAAAGCAATACTTATTGACTTCCAAAGTTCATATGTCGCTTTATAATTTTTACTCAAACGTGATGGGTTTTAGTCATAAGACATCCTATGTGCTCATACAAACCCTAATGCTTGGATCTAGGTTTCTCTATTGTACATGCAAGTTATCCAAGGCTATAAACCCTAATTCTAGCATATGGGAATCAATATTAACATATAATTAGGTTTAAGATATTACCTTGATTGTTATGTAGTAATAACAATCCCATATCTCCTTGTATTGACTTTGGAAGGCTTAGAGTCACAAGTGTCACCCCTCTAATGGTTCACAAACACCATAAGCAAGAGGATGAAGAGGAGAGAGGATGGAGGCTGCCCAAAAACGTCTACAAACCCTAGAGAAGTCTTAGCCACGTTTTTGGTCATAAGGGATCTCTTTATACAGGAGGCAATTAGGGTTATCTAACAAGGAAACCCTAATTTGGATGCTTAAGCCCTAAGCAACCCATGGAGCCCTTTCCTTAAGGCCTTGGACGATTTCATATGGGCTTCCCCCATAGAATTCGTCCACCTTATAATAAAAGGCAATCCATGGCCCAAATTGCAATTATCTTATAATTACAATTCCAGTCCCTTAAGTTTAATTAATCTCTTTTAGTCACAAAACTAATTACCAATTAATTATTGACTAATATTAATTAAACAATATGATTTCTCCTTTAATATATTATTCCCATAATATATTAATAAATCATATTTAATCCTTTCTCTCCATAATTCATCCTATCAAGTTGCTTTGGTGAAGGCAACCCAAAAGGACCATGCACCATTGGGTCAAGTACATACCAAAATAGTTATGGACTTAGACACTAATCCAACAAAACACGCGTTTCTTATTACACTATTAATTTTTAGGGTTTTTTGAAGAACATCCGAACACTCACTCATACGTTACGTGCTCTCTGTAATCGATTCATCGTCGACAACCTCAGGCTCACTTTTTCTCCTTCTCCGATGATCTTAAGTAAATAGAGAACATTTCAGAGCTTATCATTAAAATAGGAAAGTGGGGAGAAGGAGGGGAACAAAAAAGTACAAAATCCACTCTCTTCTCGCCCCTCTTGTCTCTCTATTTTGTTCTATAATATCTCATTTCAATCCATGTCTCTGCCTCCGCATTCCTCATCCACATCCACCGCCTACCCTCACTGCCGGAGCCGACAAAGAAGACGAAGAAATGCATTTCCTAACTTCTATCCATTTGGGTGTGAGTTGAGAAAGGCATAAACTAGGGAAAATGAAATGCAATGGGTTCTAATGAGATGCAAGGATACATTAAGGAGGCAATCACATTGGGGTATTACTACCGTGAACTAGATCGATTTGCCACAACATCCCAAAATTCTCATGTGAGAGAATCGATGAACTAGGATTTCTCAGTATACAATATTATGATGAAGATAATCTTTCTAGGAAGCTCTTTCTCTATTATGTGGTACATAAGGCACCACAAGGTTGTTCGTAGATCATATGATAAAGATCAAGACACCTTTCGCCATTATCTCCTCATGATTCCTTGTATGATTTTGGCCCTATTTGAACACGAGAAGTTCACTTTTAAAGAGGTAAAAAATAAACATTTTTCCATTCAAATATTAGATATTTCACTCAACTTTCAACTTATCATGCAAAAAGCCACCATTTTTATAGGTAATGTGGACATTTTCATCATATTTGGAAGCAGTTGCAATTCTTCCACAACTGGTATTGCTGCAAAGAACTAGAAACATTGATAACTTGAATGGACAATATGTTTTTCTTCTTGGGTAATAAATTTCTAATTTCTATCATTTTCTTGATTGGAATTACTTTTGTTTGTTTGTGTACTATAAGTTATAGCAACTCACTTTTATCTTTTTTTTTAATTACAGCTTTGTATGCTCAATCTTTTTCTTAATAGAACATTATAAATGGAAAAATCTATCCAATTATGAAAGTGAAAAGTTCTATGTATGTGGATGTTATTGCTTTAATTGAATAGATTTTTCAAAGTATAATCTCGTAATAAGATTTTTCAAAGTATAAGTCTGACTTTTTTTAATAAATATTTAGGCAGCAAGGCAATTGGAAGTGATGAAGGGAAGGAACAAAGCGGGGGCACTACAGATTCTTTGGGTGATGCTTTAAGGATTGCACAACATCATGATGGAGTTAGTGGAACTGAACAACAACATATGGCTAATGATTATTCAAAACGGTTGGCAATAGGTCAAAAGGAGGTGAAAACTGAAAACTATTTGTGTTTTTTTATTTTATCATTTAATTTGGTTATATATGAAAAATAAAATTATATTAATTTCTTGCTGACTGAAGTGGTAGTTGCAGAGTCTATAGGTTGCATGGTATCATCGACACCTAGATGTGGAAGTTTAGCAACCAACTTTCAACAGGTATTTATATGTAACTCAAGTATGTGTCTTTACACACACACACACTTAACACTATTAATTTTTTTTCCTTCATCAATTTTTAGTGTTCACTTTTGAACATAAGCTATTGCCCTCCAACTAAAATGGATCTATCATTTGGAAAAAAATTGGTAAGTGAGATGCTTAATATTTGTATTTTCTCCATGAAAGTCAACAAAAACTGTTATATTCTTTCTGCATATTTACATAAATTTGAATGGAATGTTGTTGTTTTTATTGTAGGCGGTTGTTGTCTACAATTCCCTGGGGTTGAAGAGATCTGATGTTATAAGACTTCCAGTGAGTATCATTTTAGGTTTTGAACATTTTATTGCATCTAAATCATTTTTTTTATTTGGGATAATATTATACATATTATATGTGAATATCTAACAGGTTGTGAGCGAGAATATTGTTGTCTACGAGTCCAATGAAAAAGAAGTAGAGTATCAACTTCTCCCCATAGTAAATGATACTATTGCCCTTAGAAACTACTACACCACTGCATATACATACAAATCACCAAGTTCAACTCCCAAGTATTAACTTGCATTTACAGCATCTGTTCCACCTCTGGGATTTACCACATATGTCGTTTCAAGCACAAAAAAGCCAGGTAAAATTAAAACTAATAATATACATTGATTTTAAATTTTGAACAGGATCTTTATCTAGTGATAAATATATATATATATATATATATATATATATATATATATATATTCTGTTATTTTTTGCAGCTTGGAATTCTGTAAATGAAGCATTGTACAAGCATACTGAAACAGGAAAAGATGGGATGGAAGTAGGGACAAGAAATTTGAAGTTAATCTATTCTGGAAGTGAAAGAAAGCTTTCTCAATATGTTAACAATTGAAGCTCTGTAAATATATTTACCTTTCAGTTCTTTTGCATAATATAACAACCAACTATCTTGTTTTTGCTATTTTGGTTAATTGGCAATTAAGTCATTATTAAACAAACATTTTTTTATTTTAAAATACGAAAGATCACTGCCTCTGAGAAGCAATCATATAGCTTTTATGCTGGATTTGATGGAACTACATTGTAATGACGAAATTTCTTAAACAAATTTTCATTTTCAAATCATATTTTCAATCACCAAAAACAATATCCAACAACTGTATCCAATGTCATCATAATAAAGAAATCCCAGAATCTCAAAAGATCTCAAACACATAAATCCTCTCAGTGTGTACGGATCATGTTGGCGTCTTCCCACGGTCCTTGCTAGTACCTGAAACACACAACATAACAACTGTAAGCATAAATGCTTAGTGAGTTCCCCAAAATACCACATACAACACATACGCCTTTCCAGGCCATAACTCTGTGGGACCCTCCGGCCGAGTGTCTGAGGGGACTTTCGTCCCAAATCCCGGTAGACCTTCCGGTCCTACCCGTATCGACCTTCCGGTCCATAACCTCCTGACCTTCCGGTCCATGTCCTCTCGACCTTCCAGTCCATATCATCTTGACCTTCCGGTCCTTATCATACATAGCATACATAACACATACATATCACATATCAGCATATAGCACATACATCTCATAGCATATAAGACCTTCCGGTCACACATAGGTACCCTTCCAGGTACAGTACAGTGAGAAGACTCACCTCGGGTGAATCGGTAATCTCGAACTCGGTAAAACCCGGTCTAGTCTCCGCCTAATCACATGGAATAAGCACTCTAATCAATACAACTCTCAAGGCTAGACTAGATCCGTCTCTTAGCACTCTCAGAAGGGTTAAAGACCATTTTACCCCTCTCAAGGCTCAAAGACCCTAACATTGACCAAACCCTAAAAGTCAACCAAAAGTCAACTCTCCGGGTTACGCTGCGCGTACCAAACCTGTACGTTGGGTGTACCCGACAACCTCACAGAAACGGGGAACGCGACCCCCTACGCTGTGCGTACTGTGATTACGCCCCACGTAACTCCTAGTTTTAGACTCCTTAGCTTTTGGAGTCTTAAACGGTTAAGACCCACGACCAACTTTCAGATATGACCACTTCTAAGCCTCTTAATCCATAAAGTTTTTGGCTTTAAGCCTTTACATGGCTGAGAGAGTCACCAACACCCAAATCTCTCCACTTTCAACACTCTAAAGCTCATAACTCAAGCATGAGTCCATAACAACGACCAAGATGGGATTTTTATTGATCAACATCACACATAACACTGAAATGGGACAGATCTAGGTCCAAGGAGCCCCTCTTGCTAATAAAGTCTCCACCTTTGGGACTAAAACCCTAGAAATGGACCATAAAACACCAAACCAAAATAAAGAGGAAAGCTCTGAGCTTTTTACCTCAAAGTGAAGCTCCTTCCTTTGAAGAACTCATATCCAAGCTGGAACTTCAAACACTAGCCTCCACAAGCTCCTCTCCTCCTTCTTCACTAACACACAAAGGCACCTTTAGCTCAAAATACTCACACACAAGCTTTAGGATGAAGGAAATGCTCTCTTAGGGTTTCACTCTCTGAAATGGTGGCTGAGGATAAGGCATTATCATTCCTTTTATAGTGCACAAGCCTTACATTAGGGTTTGCATCTGGGCCCACTACGCCCAGCGTACCTAGGCGAGTTCGCGTCCAACTTAAGCGCATAAGTACGCGCAGCGTACTCTCCAGTACGCCCAGCGTACTCATTTGCAACACTTTCCCACTCAAGGGTTATTCTTGACAACTTGACAAAAGAGAAGGGTTAAATAGTTGTACCTGAATTTCAGGATGTTGCATACAGGAGAGCAGGTAACTTTATTTTCCTTATATCATTTATTCTTCTTCTTTTTTTTATTTTGCAAATACTTATACTGTTATTGGTACAAGTTTTTTATGTTAACAATTGAGCTCCTAACTTGTTTAATTTAGGCATCTGGAGCATATATTTTCCCTCCAAATGGTACATATACTATTGGTACATAGAAGAAATCAGAAATGATTGTTAGAGGACAGGTATATGTCTTCTTATTGACCACTCACTTTCTTTTTAAGGTGAATTAGGTGTTGTTTCTTTTTGACTTAATCCAGACAAAATGACTAAATAAGTTAAGCCTGAAAACCTGGCTTAATGTATTTAGATACCAACCATTTACCTTATTACCTAATCTGCCCTTCTTATGTTGAAATTGATAAATTTATTTAACAATTTAGCATCGATGAATATTGTGACAATTGTTTGTTGACATGATGACTTTATTAATGAGAGAAGAAACACTAAAAGAAATGTTGCTGAGTTTTACATAGCTCAAAGTGTCATGGCCATAGAGTCCATTCATAAACATAATTACAAGCACATGTTCGTAAAATGATGATGATGATGATGATGATAATAATAATAATAATAATAATAATAATAATAGTTTTTGTTGTTATTAATACTAAGTATTAATATAACATGTTTGATGTGACTTTTTGTTTGTTGTTCTGAGATATAGAACCAGACAACCATCTTTTAGACAAAAACAGACACATGAAGCTCTTAGATTTTGGGCTGTGTAAGCCTCTTGATTGTAGGACATTGTCTACATTGAATGAAAATGAAGCCATGAGTGATGAAAATATAAAAGAACCAATAGATATTGATGGTTTTCCTGATGTCGTGAATGGACATAGATAGAAGAGTGCTCATGAACAGCTTCAACATTGGCAAATGAACAGAAGAAAACTGGTATGTTACTATTTTATGAGTTATTTAAGGTTATTATTGTTTGTTTTAGATGATTAATTTGATCTTTTTGGTTTTCTATGTGAGAGAAGGCGTTTTCACCAGTGGGGACACCAGACTATATTGCCCCTGATCTGAAGTGTTGTTGAAGAAAGGGCATGGGATGGAGTGTGATTGGTTAGTGTTGTATTAGTATATGCTGAGGATATTTTTGTTATTTTCTTTTATTTCATGAGTGTTTTTAACTATTACTATTAATGCAGGTGGTCACCAGGTGTAATAATGTATGAGGTGCTTTCAGAATCCAGTGTTGTTACTACTTATTACTTCGGTTGGACTACTAGAAAAGTTGCAATCTTTCTTGCGTGTCTCAGTTGAATTGTTCTTCTGATCAAACTAACAAATTTTTTCTTTCTCATTTAATCCAAACCACACTCGAAAAAAATGCGTCATTTATGTTAAAAAGATGAAGTAACAAACTAACAAGTTCTTTCTTGAATCTTGATCCAGGAACGCGAGAGAGAACACTTCTCATAGTTTATAACATAAGGTTTCACTTCTTATTGCAAGAGAAAGAGAATAGATACAATATTTAAATATCAAGAATCTATTTTTCTACAACTTTTCTTCTTTTCTCTAATTATATTTTCATATAATTTATAAATCCAGGTCTATGGGAACAATGTGGATATTCAGGCATTATCTGAAATGTACAATCGATCTATTCCTATATACTCATATAGCATTGGTATATATTATTATTATTATTATATTAGGCAATAGGGTCTTATTTTGTGCAATTGGCTTATATATATATATATATATATATATATATATATATATATATATATATATATATATATATATATATATATATATATATATAGGGGACAGTTCAAATAAAAACAGTAAATAGTGTGAGAACATAAAAACATTTTTTTATTTTATTATTCTGCAATGAATTTTGTATCGACAACTTTATGTTATTATTCAGCAAAGAATAAATGAAAAGTCAAAGGTTAAAATTAAAATTAGAATTTACTACAAAAATGCACATACATAAGTTTATAATAGAATAATAACATTATAATGAATATATGACTAATCGAAAGTTAATATTTATATTAGAATTACTTCAACAATACACATATACAAAATTCATTACAGGATAATAACATAAACATAGTGTTTTTACGTTCTCACACTATTTACTGTTTTTATTTGAACTTACTTCTATATATATATATATATATATATATATATATATATATATATATACACACACACACACACACAAAGCCTATAAATATAGTCCATGGAATCTATAACATAGATACACATCCAATCTGGCTAAGTTACCAACATGGAAACCATTACAACTCTCTTGTTGATCCACGTAGGCTCACAATAGGTGTTGGCCTTGGTTTTAGCTGCCTGTAAGGGGTAAATAAGTCATTTCACCTATATCTATATGATATCTCTACCCTTGGGATTTGGGTTTTGTTTTTGTTGAATATATGTTTTGGGTTTTGTTGTTGTTTCAGAAAAAGGTTGATAAAGATCAATTGAAAGCAACAATCAAAGCTCAACATGATCAACATATCGATACTGTAAACCACTCTTTTCATCTAGTTTTGTCACATTTTTTGCTGATCTGATAATGATGTAACTTTAATGAAACAGAAACAAGCACTTATGGCAGAGGCGCGTTTATGCTCAGATATAGAATTAACCGTGAGTCAACTCGATATGTTGAGGCACCAGGCGACTCTGATTGTGGAAGTTTTAAGAGGTTTGAGTAGGTTTTTCAGAGTACAACGTCCTAATAAGTGAAAAACCGGGTAGATTTTTCAAAGTGTTGTGTTCTAATAGGAAAAATGTTAAAGCGCAATGCTATAATCACTTTCTTTGATCATAATTTTTATTGTGTTTTGTAGTTTTGGAGAAAGCTGGAGCAACAATGATATTTTTCTCTTAACATCTATTCCTTAAATTGTTTTTTGCTAGTTTTGGAGAAAGTTGGAACAATAGTGGGCATGGGAATGATACTATGGCCTTTGAAGTTGATCAACAATGGAATAACTGGAAACATAATGAATCTACAACTGAGTTTATATTTGGTGGTGGTCAGGGCTACTGAAAGCTTCGGTGAGTCTGCAAATCCAGCTGAGTTTGGCCGGAATTTACAGTTAGCGGCCATGTTTGGAGTGTGGTATCTTTTCAGCATCTACCTCAACATCTTCAACAAACAGGTAGGGAGCTAAATTCAAGATAAACATACAAGCAACCACACTCCAAGTCATGCTTGTTCACAACTATTAGCTAGCAAACCTCAATAGAAATTAGTTTGTAGAGGGTAGACTGACTCTTTATTTTGCATCACTTGCGTCATATATGATATGATGTGTTATATTAAATATGAATACAAAACTATTTATTAAATTTTGTTGAATAAATCCATTTGACTTGTTGTAGACAATTTGTGTAGGATTTCTGTGGTGTTCTTGATCAAGAGTTGGGATTGATATTGAAGCTAAGAGACATGATGATTGGTTGGATACATGATGGGTTTTAGAGCTTCTTCAGACAACTTAATCACGAGTTACTGAAACAAGAAGGTGCCCCTTTACAGCAATGTAGTATTAGGTTACATAGTTAGGGAATACCTCTTAATAACAATGTACAATCAGATCAATTTAATATCAATGTATTATAATTTTTTGACATGATGTTTTTGGATGAAATTGATTGTTTTGGTATATATTTGTTTCTATATTTTTGTATTATACGTAAAAGAGTATCGTAAAGGCACGTCGTATATGCATATCGTAAATGGTTGTTGAAGTTTATGACACGCAATGACGCAAATGCGTGTCATCTTTATTTTTGACATAGGCTTTATTGATACGCAATGCGTGTCCTAAAGGTGCGTCGTAAGGTTACGACACGCAAATACGTGTCATCTTCCTTTATGATAGGGCCTTCCTTGATACGCATTGCGTGTTGTAAATGAGCGTCGTAAATGCATGTCGTAAATGCGCGTCGTAAATAGACGACGCACAAAAGCGTGTCGTCTCTCGTTATGACAGGGCCTTCCTTGACACGCATTTGCGCGTCATTTGAGCGTTTTATGACACGCATTGTGCGTCGTAAAAGGCTATTTTTCTAGTAGTGCTATAAGGATCTATGTCTTCACATTAAAGGAAACATATAATGAACTATAAACCCTACAAGAACCCTAGTAAAATCGAAATCATTAGATTTAGGGTTACATACCTTTGAATTGTTATAGCAAACACCAAAAGTATGATGCATTGAATCCTTTCTTATAGATATTCAGAAAGAAAGCACCAAAAGTATGATGTCTCTAATGGCTCACACCAAAAGCTAGAAACTAGAACACAAGAGAAGAAAGAGGAGTTGAGAAATGTTTTTCGGCTAGGGTTTCTCTTAGAATGATAGTGGCTGAAAATTGCAAGCCTTGGTCCCTTTATATAGCTGCTAGGAAACGCTAGAAACCCTAGATTTGAACATAAAATAATATCATTTCAAATCCTAATGATTACCTACTTTCCTTATATTAAAAAGCAGCAATTGCACTTCTAATTAATTCCAGTTGATCCAAATTAATTCTGATCAATTCTTAATTAATTTAATATACTTATAATTAATTTATTATCATATAATAAACTAATAAATTATTTACTCTCTCTACAAATGTCATTCTAATCAGTTTCTAGTTATGATGACAAACCAAAAAGGTTTTTACTTCTAATTACAAGTTTATACCAATTTAGTTATGAGCTTAGACACCTTAATCCAATAATTTTAATATGATTTTCATTTTTGTATATTATTTTGATTTTGATTTATATAATAATACATTATGTCTAAAAGAAAAAACTAGTTTATAAAAAATTAAAAACAATAAAAGTTAAAAATTAAAAATAAAATATGATTACTAAGATAGGCCTTGTAGTATTTGTATAATTCAAATTGGTCAAAGGCTAATTCAGTCAATTAAAAAAAAAATAACAAACTAAATGTTAGATTTAATGGTTGAAGGACCAACCACACTTGATTTTGAAACCACAAGGATCACCAGTGTAATACTTTCAAAAGATATCCCAAATGTGCCATTTTTCAAAAACCATATGGACCATTTTTGAAACTTTGTCTATTTTTAATTTTAGCTAATTAGAGATGAATATACTCCGTATCAATCCAATTATCGTTAAACAGGTCAAAAGTACCATATCAACATATACATATGGTTTAAATGTAACATTTGGATTAGTGTAAAAAATGTCACGTATCACAAATTTAAAGAGAAATTAAAACTAGAGTAATTGGTGGGTGTTAAGTTCCCATTAATGGGTGAACCATCGTCCGAAGGTAGCTCACTTTGCTTATAAAATCCCATAAACCCACATTCGCGTCTTCAAACATCTCATGTGTATCTTTAATCCCCACTTCCATGTGTATCTTTATGCTGATGAACATAATCAAATAGACAAGATTCATAAATCATCACTTATATGGATAATAATACGCATCATAGGATATTTAAAAGTTAACATGATGATGTGATTATGCACGACATTTAATTTTCTCTCCATCAAATTAATTAATCCTATAACAGGTTATACCAGATGTATATTTGAAGTTCGGTTAATCAAATATCACACAATACTCCACTTTAATTAACTTTCTCCTACGTCCCCCACTACAAGTCTACAGTTAAGTACTCTAAGATTATTGTTTTATATATTCATTATCAATTAAAAGAGACTGGTTTGAAGATGGTAGAAAAGATTGAAAAAAAAATATATTTTGTTCCGGTAAAACTGATAATAATTATATAACAACAAATATTTCATTAAACCTAAATAGTAACGATTCTTCTGTATTACCTTACTTCACGACTTTTGCGAACATATTCCGAAATTACTTTTTGTCACTAGTTGAAAATGATGGCATATGTGTTATCGACCTACCACGTTTGGTCATTTTAGTGATTCAAAAAAAATGTCACGTTTCACATATTAATTAAAATAAGAATAATTAGTTGTAAGTTGTAACGTAATTGATAAGATTAGGACATGGATGTGATTGAACTAGTGGGAGTTAAGTTCCCATTAATGGACACCCTGGTACAAGGTACTTTGCTTATAAAATCTCATAAACCCACGTTCACTTCTTCAAACATTTTCAGTTCAATATCCCTCGTCTTCAAATCCCACCCCACCCCTTCACCCCCCTCTCTCTCTCTCTCTCTCTCTCTGGTCTTTCTATATATACATATATACATAAAGATATACGTATATATAGATACAAATATATGGTGGTGTTTTGCTTTTTGGTGGATCAAACACGTAAGGTCAAGAAGACAAAGCCGGTGGCAGGATCGTGTTCAAGATGCAGACGAGGAGCCAGCGTGGGTGAAATCATAACGAAAACCAGATTTTGTAGCATCCCATTTTACTGGAGATCTTGCAAGGCCATTGTCTGCACGTTTTGTGGTGCCACTCTTAAAGCATATCCATGACCATGTCCTTACATATATACATGCATATATACATAACCATCATCATCATGGTCGTACGTAGTTGTATAATTATACGATCGATAAACTAGTTCTTTTTATTTATTTCTATTTAAGTTTAGTATATACATCTAATGTCTATTTTTGGTATGGAATAGCATTTATAAGACTTGAATGTTGTTTTCAAAAGTTAACCTACCCCTTGTATAATGACCTGTGTCATTTTGGCAGCAAGTAACTTCTAATAAATGTTACATTATATCGATCTTTCTTACTGTGCATCAGGAGACACCCCCACCCAACCCCACTCTACTTATGGCTTGTTATCTTATTATTGATTGATAGCAATGATGATGTCAGCAGATCGTGTTGTTGTTAGTACTTGAACTCAAAAGTTTGAAGCACCATTTACATTGATAATTTGTTATGTAAAAATTACTTTGTCTTCACAAGACATTGTAAATAAAGTTGAGGACCACCATTTACAGTGATAATGTTGTTATGTCTAAGTTACTCTTATTTCTTGTTGCCAAGGACATGTTCCTTTTACCCAGTCAACTCTCCTGGTGGTACAATTGTCTGATTGATCCTATAATTAAAGTCCTTAGATTTAGTAGAACTCAATTCTAGCTAGCTTCTTAAATTCTTTAACTTTTTATTTTTCTACAACATGAATCTTTAAGTTTTTAAGTTGAGCTATTTTAAATGGATTTTAAATATAAAATAGACAAAAATAAATAAATGGTCATTGTGGTTGACCAACTTTGCTCCATATGACAAATTTTGTGCGTAGATGGTCATTATGGTTTCAAAAATCTTACAAAGACATTCTTTTTTACTGTGTTAACTCTTTCAGTTAAGTTTCTTGTGAAATGACTCATTTGTCCTTCATGCCATAAGGACCATTTATGTAATTTGCTCCAGCTATAGGGACCATTTATGTTACTTTATCTATTATTTTTTTATTTAATTTATTTATATTTCTATGATTTAGAATTTTTTTGACGTTTTGTTCTAATATATTCTTGATGTTTTTTTTGCTTGCATTTTTTGATATATTGTTCGTATAATATTTTCTATTTTTTTTTGACGTTTTATTTGAATACATTTATTAATATTTCTTTTGACTTTTTGCTTGAATAATTTCTTATATTTTTTTTTTGACGTTTTGTTTAAATATATTTTTTTAATGATTTTTTTACATTTTGTTTGTTTATATTTGTTAAAGATTTCATGGTCACTATAATCATAATTCGTATCTTAATTCACTTACAATCATATTTTTCTATTTTTTGTTCTTTTAATATATATAAGGTTATACAATTATTATTTTTTTAATTCAAATATATAACTATATAACACATATAAGGTTGTATAATTATTATTTTTGTAAATATTTTTTTAATTATATAAAAAAATATTGTTAAATGTGAATATGATTAATATAGATAGGCTAATCAAAACATATAGGCTAATAAAAAATGGCTAAAAGAATTAAATAACTTGAAAATACTAAAGTTAATTTCAATGTGAAATGACATGGGGGTTCTCATCAAGACTACGAGACAGTCTTAAGTTAGTCTATGTGTACCTAATTTGTCTTAATCATATTCACACTTAACAAAAAAAATTGTATTTTTTTTATTAAAAATGTTTATAAAAAGCTTTATAAATAATAATTATACGACCTTATATGTGTTATATAGTTATAAAATGATACTTATAAAACTTTATTTATATTAAAAGAACAAAAAAAAAATAAAAAGGAAAATATGATTGTAAGTAAATTAAGTTAGAAATTATGATTACAATGATCATAAAATCTTTAATAAATACAAACAAACAAAATGTAAAAAAAAATTAAAA
The DNA here is from genome assembly GCF_002870075.4 of Lactuca sativa. NCBI lineage: Eukaryota > Viridiplantae > Streptophyta > Magnoliopsida > Asterales > Asteraceae > Lactuca > Lactuca sativa. Next base: position 191,920,114 of record NC_056629.2, read on the forward strand.
AATATATTCGAACAAAAAGTAAAAAAAAAAAGTTAGAAGAAATTGTTCAAAAAATTAGAAAAACTATATGAACAAAATATCAAAAATTGTAAGTGAAAAAAAACATTAAATAATATATCCGAACAAAACGTTAAAAAAAATCTAAATCATAGTAATATAAATAAATTAAATAAAAATAATAATAAATAATAGATGACGTTACATAAATGGTCCCTATGGCTCGAACAAAGTACATAAATGGTCCTTATGGTAGGAAGGGCAAATGTGTCATTCCACAAGTGACTTAACTAAAAAAGTTACCACCATTAGCCAAAATGACTGTCTAAGATTTTGAAACCACATGGACTATCTATGCATAAAATTTATCATAAGGACTAGAGTTGGTTAATTGTGTCAACCACAATGACCATTTATGTAATTTTGTCTATAAAATATGGGCTTCATACATTTTAATTTTGCTAAAGATTATAATGTAGGAACTTCAAAAATTATAGACCGTTCCCCATGTTTTTCATATATACTTTATACTATTATTAATACAAATAGGTGAGTCCTAAGACCCACCTTGAAGCTATATAAATACGCCCTTGCCTAGAGTGACAATAAGATCAAAGTGATAATCAGACTCCAACCTCAATAGTTTGAACCCCAAAGTTCCATTATAAAGTTCTATTCTCCAACCATTGTGTTTTTTTCTAGTTAAAACACTTTATGGGTTAGGATTTTCAAGAAAAATGAATTATGCAAGTTTTATTTGCTCTTTTGATCGCATTATTGTATTTTAAGATCATTGGGGATAAATTTAAGAATGATGAAGAAACATGTTATGTTATTGAATAATTGTAACGACCGAAAAATTCCAACCAATTTAAACTTTTCAAAAACAACCTGATTTCATTAAATTATTATAAAAAAGTTTTCAATACAATTTATTTAGAGTATTCCCAGAATCACATCACAACATAAACATGAGAAGCGGTACGATCACGTCTTCGCCTTGCCACGGTCTCCTGAAGAACCTGAAAAACATTAAACCACAACTGTAAGCCCGAAAGCTTAGTGAGATATCCCCAAAATACCAACCACACATACGCCTTTCCAGGCTACGACCTTCCGGTCCAAATCATAATGACTTCCGGCCCATAACATAGTACCTTCCGGCCCATATCATAAATAGCATACATAACATATCAGAACACAGAACAGCCATGCACTTCGGGTCTACTGTGAGACTGGTCCGCCGCACCGGCCAACAGTCCACCTGGTCTACCCTCCGAATCTAGCCATATACATCGAGTCTGCAGTGTGATTCGTCCGGCCGCACCGGGCCTTCAATCCACCTGGTCCACTCTCTGAGTCTACAGTATGACTGGTCCGCCCGCACCGGGCCTTCAGTCGGCCTGGTCCACTCTCCGAGCCTCGGCACGTCTGGTCCACCCTCTTGGGGCCTACAGCCTATCCGGACCGCTCGCTGGGCCTTCGGGACAACCGGTCCGCCCTGGGTATCTTGGCCTACAGCACAAAGCAAGACCCACCTCAACCCAACTCCAGTCCAAACAACCATGTGCACATAAACATACAATCATATAACAATTCACAGTCAACAAGCCGATCAAACAGATCACATAACATATCATTATCCTAACCAGGATACCGACCTAACCGGTCACTAGCATAACATCACCCTACATATCAGGGAACCGACCTTAACCAGGTCTCTAACATATACCATCCTAGCTACCAGAATGCAAACATATCAAAGCAATAACATAACAACAAATACCCGGATCTCAATCCGATAAAGGGCCAGCCTTGGTGCCTTAGACCCTGTCGATATAGTGAGGATAACTAACCTCGCACTGCCGAAACTCTGAACTGAGGATGCAGATTCTCGAATCACTGATTCACCGAAAATCCCGAACTAGCCAACATAGCACAAAATAAACATTAGGCCAAGCACAATACACTTCTAAGGGTAAATTGACCATTTTACCCCTAACTCAATCCGACCCAACACTAGGTAAGCTCCCAAGCCCACCAACGGCCCAAAGTCCAGAAGTCCAAAACAAAGCCCATTATTGGCCCAATTTACTAAATTGGGCCCACCTCACCAAATGGGCCTAAACTCATGATCCTTAACAACCAATGGGCCCAAAATACTCTAACCATAATATCCAGTCACGGCCCAAAATCCAGCAGCCCAAATAACAGCCCAAACCCTAAGGCCCAAAATGAAAACCCAACAGAGGGAGTACGCTGGGCGTACACGCTGATTCGCAACCGGGGATCGGGGCACTGACTCGCTACGCGGGGCGTACTCACATGTTACGCGGGGCGTAACTTCGCTACTCATTAAGTCCTTATAACTTCTTAATGGCTTAAGCTCTTAAGCTCAAACTTCAGATCCCTAGGCCAAATATGCCTAAGATTCATAAAGTCTCAAACTTTATCATTTGGGACGTCCATAAAGCTCTTAATCCAAGGTCTTAATCCATTAAGACCCACTTATCTCACACATAGAACAACCTCAGCCCTTGGGACCTCATTTTTCTCACTCAAGACCTCTCCTAAGGTCTGAAAGGACAGATAATCTTGACCAACTCAAAACATGCAACAAGATGAAGACTTTTGGGACAAGAATGGTGTCAAAGCTTCACAACACATAGATCTATGCAAAATAAATGGCAAGCAAGAAGCTTTATACCTCAAATAAGCTCCAAAGGATGATATATCTTCAGATCTACAAGCTCCAATCGTTCCTTTCTTTCTTTGACAACTTCTCCTTTCTTCTTCTAGCTTTTCTTTTGCTAAAATGAGCTTCCAAGGCCAAACACACCCAACAATGGAGGGAATAAGAGTTTCTAGGGTTTCTGAGGTTAACGGTTAGCTTAAGGAGGCTAGGGTATGCACCAACATGTTCCTTATATAGTGGATGACCCTAAATTTAGGGTTTTAGAACTCTGAGAGTACGCTGGGCGTACTCAGCCTTGCATCCGCGTCCATATACGCCTTACGCTGGGCGTACTCGGCGAGTTCCCAGTTTCATGCTTGCCCCTCATTTTCCACTTTTTCCCACAAGATGACCAAAATATCATTTCTCTTAAATCCCGGGGACTCACAATTAGATACTCTTGGGAACGGGGCGTTACAATTCTCCCCCACTTAAATTAGGCTTCGCCCTCGAAGCCTTCGGCACCTCTACTCCAGAACTTCTCCCGCCACGCACCACCTGGCATTAACCCAACCAGGATCCTCAAGACGCAACCATCGAAACCCGAAACTTACTTTCCTTTCTAGCGGTGTCCTGACTACCGCCTCAAGCCGGCCACCGGCTTCACCCTCTGATAACCACACCTATCAGGCTCCACACTTATCGCCCGAGTACCATTCCATGGCACTTCCTCGATCCTGATCACAACAATCACTTGGCTCTTACAAGCTAGATATAACCCTAAACCACCAGGTTCCCGATCCGAGTCCAATTCTATCCACTCCATGCTGACAGAAGGACACATTCTTCAGTCTCCTAGCAACTCCCATGAGTTCTCCTCTAGCAATCGCACGCACATGCTGAACTAGCTCTAGTACCCTCGGAATGGGAAAACCCGCCACACTAACGACACCTCCAAACATCCCCCAGGATGAATCACCACTACATACACAATTCCTCAATCAGAATCAAACTGGAAATCCAAGACTCCCTCCCAGCATCCTTTTTGAGCCTCTTGGCTCTACCCTTGCGGAAATCCTTCCGCAACCTCAGAAGACATCCCATCTGGATGTGATTCCATACCCCTGCCGCAATCATGCTGCTCAAAGACCCTAATTGGATCACTCCAATCACAACTCTGCGTTGCTGCTTTGACTTTCGTGAACTTACACTCCCTCTTGGAACTATATTCCTCTCTCTTTCCCTACCAAAGGAATCCACTTGGCCGCCTTGTCACTGCGACAAGTGCCACGGTGCTCGCCCGACGCTACACCACTCCCTTATAGCGTAACCGCTATCCATGCAACACACATGCTCTGAATCTGCTCGCAAGGACTCTTGAGTCCATGCACCATCTCCACTAATCGAGATTAATACCCGGGGCCAGACCTTCCAATGCTAACATATTGCGACATACTCAATCCATTTCCTCGAACCGATCTAACAATACCTGCAGAGTCTTCAACATGACTGGACCGCCTTACCAGGCCTTCAGCCAATCTGGACCACTCTCAGAACCTTCAGCCAATTTGGGCCGCCCTCCAGGGCCTTCAGCCTGGCTGGACCGTTCTTCGAGCCTTCGACCTGACTGGTATGCCTGCCGACCTTCAGTCTATCCGGTCCGCTCAACTAGCATCCATCATTCCGAGTTATCTCTCCGGGAAACCCTCTCATGCATACTGTTCTAGCCCTCTAGGGGTTCCGAACTCCATCTCCATCATACATACTCAATCCTGGCGTGATCTCAGGCCCTCCACAATCAAATGCCCTAGGTCTGTATCCCGCCCCGCATGCCTGCCACTTACTCATACCAGCCTACGCTCTTGGCTGACAGAACACTGCTGAATCCCAAACAGCTAAACAGCCTCACATGCTCATCGATCTTCCGGAGAATTTTCCAATCCTCCCCCACTTAGGGCACTAACTATCAACCACCGGTCGCTATCACCGACCTACCTCAACAACCTTACACAACACAATCACTTACACGCGAACCGCGTCCCGCAAGCGCAAGCAACCTTCACAAAACACATATCAACGCTGATCGACCCGAGCTCAAAAGAACTTCAATCTGCAGCTAACCACTCCTCAGAATGCAGATGCTACCCGACATTCAGATCAACGCCAGATTTCCACTAATAACTCTCATGAAAGATAACCAATGAAATTCCCAACACTGATCCATAACCAAACCATAACCCTCAAAGAACAACAAATACCACACTGAAAACCACATAATAAGACTAGCAGATAAACAATACTCCACAGAATCACAAGATAAACAAGACATCAAGAACGAAACGTACCTGCGGCTGCATCCGGCACTGCTCTGACCTCCTCTGTTGTAAGCTGAAAAGCAAGGCCCTGAGTCCTTGGGGGCTCCGCTCCACCCTGACCTCCACCCGTGATCCTCAAAGTGGCCGGTGCTGGAGCCTGCACCGGTCCTGCAGCGAGCTGTGGAGAGTTGACCCTCAAATGTCCAACCTGATGACAATGATAACAAATCCTCAAATCCCGAACCGGTGCTGACTGCCGACAATCCCTCGCATAGTGCCCCTCCTTTCCGCACTTGCGGCATCCACCACCGGACCTACAAACTCCGGTGTGACTCCTCCCACACTTCCCACAAGTGTGGCCACTCAGATCTCCCACTCTAGAATCAACGGTCTTGGACCCCTTTGGCGCCAGCTGCGACTGCACCGGAGCCTGTCTCAGCTCACGCAACTGCAACTCAATTTCTAACTCATGCCGTCTGGCGGCCTCCTGTAACTCCAACAAAGTCTCGAACCTGTGCGTAGACACAAACTGTCTGATATCCCTCTTGAGCATGCTCAGATATCGAGACATTTGAGCCTGCTCCGAAGCGAACTCAGGGCAGAACATTGCCCTCTCTATAAACATCCTGGTGATCTCAGTCACTGACTCTGAACCCTGCTTCAGCTCAAGGAACTCATGAGCCAATCTCTCTCTCTCTCTCAACTCGCGGAACGTAACGAGTGCTGAACATCTCTCTGAACTGATCCCATGAAACCGCAACCCTCTGCGCATCCGAATATGACCCCGTGGTCAATCTACACCAATCCTTCGCCCTGAGCCTCAACAGGTTCAGAGCACACCTCACCCTCTGATCAGCAGGGCGTGAACACGTGAAGAAACACCCCTCCACGTCCGATAACCATCTCATAGCAACAATCGGGTCCTGAACTCCATCAAAGGTGGGAGGCTTCATATTATCGAAGTCCCGATACTGAAAACCCCGACCAACTCCTCCCCTTGCCGCTGCTACAGCCGTTGTAGCCGCCACAGTAGTCGTCTCTGTGAGAGCTGCATAGCGCTCATCAAAATACTCAACCATGGCGGTCTTGATCGACCCAAACAGTTCCGGCAACTCAGCCCGGAACAACGCAGCAATCTCATCACGCAGGATCTCACGAATCCTCGCATCCAACTCGCATGTGCTCATCTGACAAATAAACTCGGGCGGCACTGACCCGCCCAGAACTCCCTCTCCTGCTCCCGATCCTGACCCAGATTCACTCCCAGCATGCCTTGGAATCTCCATTCTGAAAAACACCACAAAATCTCAGACACTTCCCACTAACCCGGGAACCAACTCTCAACCCAACCCTAGAGGTCATGGTTTCCCTGATACGCATATGGGTCCTGTGCTTTCAGTAGTACGGGCCCATACTACCTTCCACACCTACCCATATTTGTATGAAGTACTACCACAACACCCTAGTGAAAACATGCATAACAAACGCTCAACCCTCACTACTAGAGGAACACTGGAAACCTCCCACAAGGAAACCCTAGGCTAACAGGCATCAAAATCAGGCAACATTATCATGAAATCCTAAAGATCCCTAGCCTATCACTAGCATGTTGTTCTATCAAAGCTCAAAAACAAATATCATGTATGGTATTTTGGGGTTACTTACTGGCTCCCGCTGATCGTACCTCCGCGTCCTCCTTTACTCATTTTGAAAACCATTTTAAATTCTCTTTTGAAAACTCTCCTCGATTTGAGACTGGAGTCACATGAGTGTTCCTCCAATTCACTCAAGCCAAGGCTCTGATACTAACTTGTAACGACCGAAAAATTCCAACCAATTTAAACTTTTCAAAAACAACCTGATTTCATTAAATTATTACAAAAAGGTTTTCAATACAATTTATTTAGAGTATTCCCAGAATCACATCACAATATAAACATGAGGAGCGATACGATCACGCCTTCGCCTTGCCACGGTCTCCTGAAGAACCTGAAAAACATTAAACCACAACTGTAAGCCCGAAAGCTTTGTGAGATATCCCCAAAATACCAACCACACATACGCCTTTCCAGGCTACGACCTTCCGGTCCAAATCATAATGCCTTCCGGCCCATCACATAGTGCCTTCCGGCCCATATCATAAATAGCATACATAACATATCAGAACACAAAACAACCATGCACTTCGGGTCTACTGTGAGACTGGTCCGCCGCACCGGCCAACAGTCCACCTGGTCCACCCTCCGAATCTAGCCATATACATCGAGTCTGCAGTGTGATTCGTCCGGCCGCACCAGGCCTTCAATCCACCTAGTCCACTCTCTGAGTCTACAGTATGACTGGTCCGCCCGCACCGGGCCTTCAGTCGGCCTGGTCCACTCTCCGAGCCTCGGCACGTCTGGTCCACCCTCTTGGGGCCTACAGCCTATCCGGACCGCTCGTTGGGCCTTCGGGACAACCGGTCCGCCCTGGGTATCTTGGCCTATAGCACAAAGCAGGAACCACCTCAACCCAACTCCAGTCCAAACAACCATGTGCACATAAACATACAATCATATAACAATTCACAGTCAACAAGCCGATCAAACAGATCACATAACATATCATCATCCTAACCAGGATACCGATCTAACCGGTCACTAGCATAGCATCACCCTACATATCAGGGAACCGACCTTAACCAGGTCTCTAACATATACCATCCTAGCTACCAGGATGCAAAATATCAAAGCAATAACATAATAACAAATACCCGGATCTCAATCCGATAAAGGGTTGGCCTTGGTGCCTTAGACCCTATCGATATAGTGAGGATAACTCACCTCGCACTGCCGAAACTTTGAACTGAGGATGCAGATTCTCGAATCACCGACTCATCGAAAATCCCGAACTAGCCAACATAGCACAAAATAAACATTAGGCCAAGCACAATACTCTTCTAAGGGTAAATTGACCATTTTACCCCTAACTCAATCCGGCCCAACACTAGGTAAGCTCCCAAGCCCACCAATGGCCCAAAGTCCAGAAGTCCAAAACAAAGCCCATTATTGGGGTAACTCAATCCGACCCAACACTAGGTAAGCTCCTAAGCCCACCAATGGCCCAAAGTCCAGAAGTCCAAAACAAAGCCCATTATTGGCCCAATTTACTAAATTGGGCCCACCTCACCAAATGGGCCTAAACTCATGATCCTTAACAACCAATGGGCCCAAAATACTCTAACCATAATATCCAGTCACAGCCCAAAATCCAGCAGCCCAAATAACAGCCCAAACCCTAAGGCCCAAAATGAAAACCCAACAGAGGGAGTACGTTGGGCGTACCCTCCTTGGTACGCTGGGCGTACACATTGATTCGCAACAAGGGATTGGGGCACTGACTCGCTACGCGGGGCGTAACTTCGCTACTCATTATGTCCTTATAACTTCTTAATGGCTTAAGCTCTTAAGCCCAAACTTCAGATCCCTAGGCCAAATATGCCTAAGATTCATGAAGTCTCAAACTTTATCATTTGGGACGTCCATAAAGCTCTTAATCCAAGGTCTTAATCCATTAAGACCCACTTATCTCACACATAGAACAACCTCAGCCCTTGGGACCTCATTGTTCTCACTCAAGACCTCTCCTAAGGTCTGAAAGGACAAATAATCTTGACCAACTCAAAACATGCAACAATATGAGGACTTTTGGGACAAGAATAGTGTCAAAGCTTCACAACACATAGATCTATGCAAAATAAATGGCAAGCAAGAAGCTTTATACCTCAAATAAGCTCCAAAGGATGATATCTCTTCAGATCTACAAGCTCCAATCGTTCCTTTCCTTCGTTGACAACTTCTCCTTTCTTCTTCTAGCTTTTCTTTTGCCAAAATGAGCTTCCAAGGCCAAACACACCCAACAATGGAGGGAATACGAGTTTCTAGGGTTTCTGAGGTTAAGGGTGAGCTTAAGGAGGCTAGGGTATGCACCAACATGTTCCTTATATAGTGGCTGACCCTAAATTTAGGGTTTTAGAACTCTGAGAGTACGGTGGACGTACTCAGCCTTGCGCCCGCGTCCATATACGCCTTACGTTGGGCATAATCCCAGCTTACGTTGGGCGTAATCCCAGCTTACGCTGGGCGTACTCGGTGAGTTCCCAATTTCATGCTTGCCCCTCATTTTCCACTTTTTCCCACAAGATGACCAAAATATCATTTCTCTTAAATCTCGGGGACTCATAATTAGATACTCTTAGGAACGGGGTGTTATAATAATTCAAACTCCTACATCAAATATTTATAGTAGGTTTTGATAAATTTAAGAATGATGAAGAAACATGTTATGTTATTGAATAATTCAAACTCCTACATCAAATATTTATAGTAGGTTTTGACAAGCCAAATGATGCTATTAAATAATTCAAATGTATACACCAAATATTTATAATAGGTTTTAACAAGCCAAAATGCACTAGAAGCTTTAATATATATATATATATATATATATATATATATATATATATATATATATATATATTACATGTAAGTTAGATTAAATTATGGATAACCTTATAAATTGGATAGAATGGATAATCAAAATGTAAACACTCCGTTTTAAGTTGGACTTTCAGACAGACGAAAATGGAAACTGGAAGGTTCAAGCTTTCTACTCGAGCGGTGATCGTTTTGATGACAATTGGAGAAAACCCAAGAAAAATTGGATACGTTATGAAGAATACAAAAAGGCTAAGGAAGAGAGATATGAACAAAAAGGAAGAGGGTTTTACCAAAAAAAGGAACCATAAGCTGAAAAGAAATCTGACTTGGAAAATATGATTACCCAATTTATAGCCGCTTCCGAAAAAAGGCACGAAGGAGCTGAAGCAGCGATAAAAGAACAACAAGTATTCATGAGGGAACAACAAGAGACAATGAGAAATACACAAGCACTAGTTAATAATCAACAAGCTTCAATCCTCACTATAGAGAAGCAACTCGGGCAATTAGCTAGCCAATTAAATGAAAGATCACAGGGAGGACTTCCGGGGAATACCGAACAAAACCCGAGAGGAGCTCACATTCAAGCCATCACCACTAGAAGTGGGAAAATTATCACTCACTTAACCCCTATTGACAGAAACAAACTAGATTTGGAACAGGAATGACAATAAGAAAATAAAGAAAACGAGTATGAGCAATCACCACGACGTGGTGAATCTACCATGGCGTGGCAAGACACTGAGAAGAAAAATACCGAACCGGTGAAGCCATATCGTCCACTACTTCCCTTCCCAAGCAGAGCAATTCAAGAGAAGCATGATGAAGATTACCGGAGGTTCTTAGATCATATAAAATCTCTTGAAATCAACATTCCATTCCTTGAGGCTTTAGCTGAAATGCCTAAATATGCCAAATTTCTCAAGGACTTGTTAACAAACCGCAAGAAGATGGAGGGGCTATCTAAGGTAGTGTTGAATGAAACTTGTTCTGCTGCTATGTTAAACATGCTACCAACGAAGATGGGGGGTCCAGGAAGTATAACCTTGCCATGCCAATTTGGAAATCTTGCAACTAGTCATGCTCTAGCAGACTCGGGAGCAAGTGTTAACTTAATGCCCTATTCGTTTTTCAAGAAGCTCGACCTTCCCGAGCCAAGACTGGTCTGCATTGTTATTCATTTGGCCAATAAAACTATGACATTTCCAAGCGGTATTTGTGAGGACTTGCTAGTGAAAGTTGACAAGTTCGTTTTCCCCGCAAATTTTATTGTTTTGGATATGTGTAACGTCCGTAGATTCGGGCTAGCCAATTTAGAGACAATGAGCGTCAAAAATGAGTTTTTAATGGAATATTATTTATAAGTATTAACCTTAACCAAGTTTTAGAATATGTATCAAGGGTTCCGTACATATAAAGAACGCCAAAATCCGAGTTATAACAAAGAAGTTATGGCATGTCGAAGTTTTACGGCAAAATCGGCACGGCACCGGGAGACGTAAATAGTGAATTTTTGATAAAGTACTTTTTAGCCTTAGTGATCTAAACAAAATTTCTAGTATACGTTAAACCGATAACATACAAAAAAAGAACGCCCAAATCTGACTTCGTATGAGGAAGTTATGAATTTTCTAAGATTTGGCATAGTAGTGCACGCCCCGGAACTCGGATTTTAGATCAAGCAGTTTATGGCCTACGCGACCTAAATGAGAATTGAAGATCTCATTAATATGAACTCAACGGTAAAAAGACAGACAAAAACGAAGTTCGTATGTAGAAGTTATGAATTTTACGCGGACATTTAATAGTATAATCTCATCGTACTGTTAAATTTAAGATCGGTCAAGAATTAGCCGACAGAGTCAAAATGAAAATTGTAGATCTTATTTTTACCTACGTGTGGATATAAAGAACGTTGCAAACGGAGTTCGTATGCGAAAGTTACGGGGTTTAGAAGTCGGCAGGGTGCTGTCGCAAAAGGGATGACATGGCACAATCTTGGCCATTGATTTCTCCCCAAGGCTTGCCACTAGATGGTGACATGTGGCACCAATTTCAACCATATTTCACCCTATAAATACAACCCCTTCCACCCTCATTTTCTTCACACCTTTCCCATTCTTTCTTCTCTTTACTCTCTCTCTAGCCCCGAAACCCCCCGAAAAGCCTAGGGGAACCTCCCTAGCAGGAGGCAGAAGCCCCGGAGTGCTCGACGGCTCCAAGAAGAAGAGCTTTTTGGCGCGGGAACACTGCTCCAAGCAAAGCCCGGTTTTCTAGAAAACCTGTTGTAAGTGAGCTACACCTACGCTATTTTTAATATAGCTTTTATTTAATTATAGCAACGTTATTAGGAACTTATAATAAGTACTTTGGCTATTATTATGGGTTATATAAGTATTGTTTAACGCTTATATAATAGTAATAATAGCTAGACTATTAATTAGTCTCGGCGAATAATAGACTAAACTTTAGTGGTAATAATACTAGGTTTCGTCGAAGGAAATTATTTTTAAGAAGTGAAGCGTTGTCTGAGTTCGGAATCACCACCTTTTCAAGTGAGTGCATGGTCCCTTTCATCTTACACATAGATATGAAGTATTTCATATAAAATACGTGTTATGTGTGCATATTATCTGTATACGTGTTATCTATGTTGGATGAACGATTTTATACAAGCTTTATATGATTTAAGCTGTATATGTATTTATATCTACGTAATATGTTGGGTAAAATATGGGTAGATGAAATATGAGTTGGATGATGAGTTGAGAGGTGATATAGACCATGAGGTAAGGGTGAGAGGTGGACAATGTGAGAAGCCTTGTTCCCAAATGCTGGCCCCGTCATCTAACATAGTATGGATGACAACCATAGACTATTCTAGACAGTCCAGTGGAACACTAGCAGGCTCGCAACCTATAGGTGTTGTGAATGATGTGTTCACCAGTGTACTCTAAAAAACCACTGACATGTATTGCGAGTGGACTCTCGAAAACGATATTGTCAATAAACGAGATAACCCTAGCAACTGTGCTCGAAGGACAATACTGGCAGCTGCGCCTCACATAGAATGTCATAATTCTGGCAGTTGCGCCTAAGTGATAGAACTAGCAGCTGTGCTTGACAGTTGTATCATTGACAACGATGGACTTCGTACCTATTCCTTAGGATAATCCTTAGGAATGAATGAATGAGAAATAACTGATTCTTAAGGTAGATCCTTAAGAGTAAAAAAGATAATGGGGATGGGTAATTGGGTTACTTGTTTGATGATTAAACATAACAATTATATTATTGTGGGTTGAAAACCCTATGTACTCACCAGGTTTACCAACCTGACCCACTCAGTTTATTTATATCACAGGTGTTGACATGAAGTCACATTACACTAAGAGATTAAGGAGATATAAATCACTAGTGATAATGAATGTAAGTTATGTTTATGCTTATGTTTCTGTATTGACGATAACATCCCAAATGTTTTAAAATGAATAAAAATATTTTCCTTCGAAAATGCCCTGATAACGTATTTATCATGTTTCACTGGGAACAAATTCCGCACATTTTTATTAAAAAGAGGTACTTTGATTTTTATAAAGCATAAACAAAATCAGTCTTTTCTGGCCGTGAAAACGGGGATGTCACAATATGGAGGAAGATGAGCAAGTCTCGATCATTATTGGAAGGCCATTCTTGAGCACCGCCCGCGTTTTAGTTGATATAAGGGATTCCAAGCTTATGTTACGTGTTGGAGAAGAAGCGGTGACTTTTGGTGTTAATCGGGCGATCAAACATTCAAGGAAGAGTGATGATACGGCGTTTTCAGTTGATGTGTTGGATGAAGTACTGGAAAAAGAGCTAGTGGGTTGGAAAGAAAAAGAAAATGAGGGATTTATGGTGCTTGATGAAGGAAAATTTGATCCCGAACTCGACCTACAAGAATTGGAGAAGTTATTGGAAGAAGGCGAGTACAATAAAGCAATACAAGAGACAGAAGAGACAACATGACGTGGTGAGGATGCCACGACGTGGCAAAGTTTTTATTCATGATCTGGAATTAAAAACCACGACACCACGACGTGGCAGGATCACCACGTCGTGGTGGCTGATGCAAAACCAAAACTCGAGCTGAAAGCCCTTCCCGAGCACATGGAGTATGCATTCTTAGAATAAGTCATTTTGGTGGTTGATATGTCTGATGATAGAAGATAGAATGGCAATGAGAAGAGTAAAATCAAAACTCAAAAGTCAACATTAATTAAAAAAAAATCACCTGCAAGAGTGGTGCTTCAATGGCAGTGGAGAAGCTAAGATTCTGAAAACCCAACCAACCAAAAATCGAATTCAAAAATTAAAGAATCGGAGAGTGAAATTCAGAATTGACGAAGGAAAGCCTACCGGAAGATAAGGCATGAATACCCAAAAAAACAAAATTAAAAACAATAAACCTGGGAGAGGAATGATTCAGATGAAGGGAAGCAGATACGCAGCACCGGAGCAGAGGAAACAGCCAGAAGCATCGACGTAAAAACCAAAACCCTAAAAACTAAAAAAAACGGAGATGCAGGGCTGCTGAGACTATTTGCGAGACCAGAAACCGAATTATGTGATGGGATTAAAGCGTTTTAGGGAGCGAAAGAGACTGAGTAAGAAATATGAGTTTTTTTTTTTTTTTTTTTTTTTTTTTTTTGTGATAAAGAAGGTTTTCAGCAAGGAGGGTTAAAGATTGAAGGTGAGTTTCAAGTGAGACGAACGATACAGGTGAAACCCTAAATCGGGGAAGACCCAAAATGGAGAAATTGAATGGCGATTTTAGAGAACAAAATCGAACGATAAAAAAGATAAAAGCAAAGCTTATTTACCTGGTAATTCTTACTTGTCGATGGATGTTGTGGTGGACGATGGTGAGCAGGGCGTCTAACTGTTGTTGGTGACCGAAGGGGGAACTATTCATGCTCACCAGCCGTATAATCACGAAGTGGCCGACCTCCTGACGGTGAGATTATTTGAGGCGGATTCAGAGGCAGTGGTGCTTTTCTGGAAGAAGCCGAGGCGAAACAATAACAATGGAGAACCGGGGGAGAGGATGAAGAAAGAGATGTGTATAATTTAGACCAGAGATAAAAGAAGACGGTGGAAGAATCTGGAAGTAAAAGGCTTAACCAGTGCGAGGAACACGTGTACACACAATAACATTATGTCTATAAATTACCCTCAAACCAAATCTAATCCAAAAATAGAGACCTATAATGGGAGAAATAAGCAATGTAAGTACAAGGACCAAAATAGACAAAAAAGATGCATGTTAACTGTTCCTAAGGTTCACTTCTTTAATAAATATATATATATATATATATATATATATATATATATATATATATATATATATATTAATGAGATCAGTTGGAGTGTTGGACAGTGTCGGAGAAGCATGGCCCATTGGGTTAACCCGAACCACTTGTTAGGCCCATTTGTTCTAAGCCCCATTCATCTTTTTGGATTTCCCTCCAAATCCAATGAACTAAATTTCCAATTCACGTTGACAGTCGGTTTTCGCGTAAAAGAAGCCCTAATTTTTCCCCCTCAACGTTTCAAAAAGATGATACCAACGATTCAACTTCCGTGTACAAACGGTACGTTTTCTCAATCCCTCCAAGATCTTCCGAACCCTTTTTAGTACTGCTTTTAGTTCCTAATGAATGGTATAAGTTAGGGCTCGAATTTGATTGTGCACATGATTTCATGAACCGGTTGAAAGAGAACTGATATAATATAAGATTTTCTCGATGATGTTTAAAGTTAAGATGCCTTTGGATGCAGAAAATTCAGGTCATATGATTACTTCATGGTGATTTGGTGTTCTTTACGATTGGACTCATGTTGTTTGATGATATGTCTGAGAGAAGTTAAATTATGCCTTCTGTAACTGAGGTAAAATGGTATATATCGTAAAACCAACGAAACTTGAGTATTTGATGTCACATGCTAGTTTTTAGAGGGTTACAATCCGCGTATCTTTGAGTTTGAATAATAGTTGCAGGATGGAAACCCCAGTTTCCAAGAGGCCATTGAGAAAGAAACACCTCTCTAGAAGCTATGATGAGAATTTGATGGATGATTATCTGGATAAGCAATTAGGTAATTCCCCAAGGAAAAGGTTCAGAACAAAGAAGGAATTGGAGAAAGAAACAGAAAAAGAAGCCATGATAGCCCTTTCTTTAGGGTTTCCCATTGATGCCCTTCTTGAAGAAGAAATCAAAGCCAAAGTAGTAAGCGAGTTAGATGGAAAAGAACAAAACGACTACATCGTTGTCAGAAACCATATTCTTTCAAGATGGAGAGCTAATGTACATGCATGGCTTTCCAAAGGTGAAATAAAGGAAACTGTAAGTAACGAATTCAATCACTTACTTCATTCTGCTTATGACTTTCTTCTCTTCAATGGGTATATAAATTTTGGAGTTTCACCGACTTTCAAACCTCAAATGCCCGAAGAATCAACAGAAGGATCTGTAATAGTAATCGGTGCAGGTCTTGCTGGATTAGCTGCAGCTCGCCAGTTGTTAGCTTTTGGTTTTAAAGTGATTGTGTTAGAGGGTAGGAACAGACCTGGGGGTAGAGTCTATACCCAGAAAATGGGTCAGGGGCAAAATGGTAATTATGCTGTGGTGGATCTTGGTGGAAGTGTTATCACAGGTATTCATGCAAACCCTCTTGGAGTTTTAGCTAGACAGCTATCAATTCCTCTTCATAAAGTGAGAGATAAATGTCCTTTATATGATCCAGAAGGAAAACCTGTTGGAAAAGAAACCGATTCAAAAGTAGAATTCATTTTCAATAGACTTCTAGACAAAGTAACCGAATTCAGACAAATCATGGGTGAATCATGTGGTGACATTTCATTAGGATCAGTTCTTGACAAACTCACAAAACTATACGCTGTAGCCACAAGTGTAGAAGAAAAACAATTACTCGATTGGCATTTTGCAAATCTAGAATACGCAAACGCGGGCCCCCTTTCGGATCTTTCAGCTGCTTATTGGGATCAAGATGACCCATATGAAATGGGTGGTGATCATTGCTTTTTAGCAGGTGGGAATTGGAGATTAATCGAAGCATTATGTGAAGGGGTTCCGATTTTTTATGAAAAGATTGTGAAAACCATTAGATATGGTGAAAATGGTGTTGAGGTGATTACAAGTGATCAAACATTTCAAGGTGATATTGTTCTATGCACTGTTCCTCTTGGTGTTTTGAAGAAAAAGGTGATAAGTTTTGTGCCTGAATTACCTGAAAGAAAACTTGAGGCAATTGAGAGACTTGGATTTGGGTTGTTGAACAAGGTTGCCATGGTGTTTCCTTATGTTTTTTGGGGTGAAGATGTTGATACATTTGGTTGTTTGAATAGAAATAGTGAGAATCGTGGAGAGTTTTTCTTGTTTTATAGTTATCACACAGTTTCTGGGGGATCAGTTCTTGTTGCATTAGTTGCTGGTGAAGCTGCAAAATCATTTGAATCCACACATCCTTCCACTTTGCTTCATCGTGTTTTAAATGTCCTTAAAGGTACTACACATCTCTAAATATTTTATCTCTTTGGTATGATGGAATGGAATCACAAAGAATGGAATGGAATGGAATTACTTTCTTTATCTAACTTTTTTTGTTTTGATAAATTTTGACAGGAATATATGGACCAAAGGGTATTGAAGTGCCTAATCCAATCCAATCCATTTGTACAAAATGGGGAAATGATCCTCTGTCATGCGGTTCATATTCTCATGTGCGGGTCCACTCTTCCGGTAGTGACTACGATATCCTTGCGGAAAACGTTGCAAACCGCCTCTTTTTCGCCGGAGAAGCCACCAACCGCCAACACCCTGCCACCATGCATGGGGCCTACTTAAGTGGTCTAAGAGAAGCTTCATGTATTTATAGAGTCAGAAAGTCTAATTATAATAATAATAATGATGATGATAATAATAATAATAATAATAACAATAACAAACAAAATAATCCCAAAAAAAGCATTCGAAAAATCATTGGAGTGAGTGATACTCTCATAAACCTTTTCAAGAATCCCGATTTATCTTTCGGGAATTTTCTTTTTGTGTTTGACCCTTCAAATGAAGACGATGAGTCAACCGGGCTCATGATGGTTGCCATTGATAATGATGATGATGATGATAAAGTCAAAGTCAAAGTCAACAATGGTCAAAGTCAACATGCGGTGAAGCTTTACACGATGGTGACACGTGTACAGGCGCGGGATTTGGAGGCGGTGGTTGGTGGCGGGGAAAGTGGGTTGAGTTACATGTCGGAGAATCTCGGGTTGAAGTTAATGGGAATGGACTGTTTTGCCCTTGTGGCGAATTCATTGATTTCTAATATTGCTACACGGAGAAGTAGGGTTAGGAATCGGGTAGTGTTTGGAAACCGTGTTTCGTACACGTGATGATGACGTGGCGTGTTGGACATTGTTGTAAGCACAGATACTTGTAGGACATGAACACTTTTGCACAGTTTTGTTGAGGAAGGCATACATGTCCTCATGGATTTAGTTTTAGAATCTTTTTTGAGTTTTGTAATCACCTTGTAAAACTGTATACTAGAATCTTTTTGATTTAGTATTTGACACGATTTGTTTTGTCTCACAAACTCTCTTGTGAGATGACGCAATGATTTGCATAATCTGAAAGCAACAAAAGTAATATCATAAAACAACTATTTCATACATTGATTTTTGTTTGGAGATGATATCCGTAATTATACAATTACAAATTATTTTTTGCATGTTGTAGGTGTATAAAATAAATTTTACAAAACATACATCATCTTCAAACTTTTATATAGCAGGAATACTGAGTGACCCAGTGTTAAGTATCCGTGGTAATATCTGCATCAACATTAAGAATCCATGTAAATACAACATTAAAAGTTCAGACAAAATTACAGTTTTGGTCCCTGAGTATAACTGATTTTTCTTCAATTTTTATCCCAAAAAAGTTCTCTTGCATATTTGGTTGTTATTTGAGGTTGTTGTAACGTTTTTAGTTCATGTTCCAAATAAAATGACTATTTTTAGGACCAAAATTGCAAAAGTCAGTTACACCCCCCAAAAAAAAAGCCGTTTTACTTGGAAAAGGAGCCCAAAAAAACGTTACAAAAACCTCAAAATAAGGTCCACCGTTACAAATGAACGTTTTGTGACCAAATTTGCAAAAGTTAGCTATATCCAGGGACGGAAAATGTAATTTAATATGTAGAACAGACCTCTCCTAGGCGCGCATTAATTTTCAAATCTGCAAAATCATCAGCTCGAGTGTTGCCTATATTTACAATTGCTGTAGCAGCACCACCCTCATGAGCTGCTCTATATAAATCAATTTTTACATAATCTCAAAATTAAACAAAATATATAAATAATTAAAATAAACAACCTATCAAACAATAAAAAAAAAAAAAAAAAGTTCCAAGATTTACACCTGACAAGTCGAAAAGCAGACATGGTCATAACCGATGAACCAAGAACAAGAAAAGCATCACACCCTTTAGCCGCCTCCATTGCCATATTAGCTCTATCTTTTGGTACATTATCACCAAAAAATACCACCTTCAAAACACACACACATTAATACTTTCAAAATTTTGTGATACTGATACTGACACTGACACTGACAATGACAGTGACAATGAGACAGTTGACAGTGATAGTGACAGAACTGTCTTACATCTGGTTTTAGTACTCCGTTACATTTAGAGCAAGTTGGTATATGAAAATCTTCTTCCCAAAACTTTTCATCAATTTCAATATCACCATCGGGCCTTTGCTTCATCCCAAAACTCTTATCTGAATTACTATCATAATCCAAACTTTCTATAGCTTCCGCCCACTGTATTAACCAATTATATCTTTCTCATTACATATAACAACTTTTACAAAAAAAAAAAAACTATAAATTAAATGTTTTAACCTTTGGATTTAAAGACTTCAATTTCTCTTGAAACAACTCCCTTGGAAACAAGAATCCACAATCCACACATCCAACGGTGTACACAGTCCCATGTAACTCAAGCGGGGTACTACCAGCACGATGGTGCAACCTACGACATGAAAAAACATTTATTTTTTTTATAAAATAAGTTGTCTATAAAAATTTGGTACAAAAAAGATGACCTATCGACATTTTGTGTGATCATAAAGCTAATTCGATTTGCTTTTTCTAAAGATGCTAAAGCAGTGTGAGCTGCACTTGGTTTAGCTTCATTAAACTTCCTCCATCCTGCATAGCTTCTTGCCCAATACCTCCTTCTTGCACGACTAGAACGAATAAATTGCTAAATACATAACAATATTTGGAAATATTAGAATAAAAAAATTATACTGTAATATGATTAAAATTAACAAACATGAAAATGCAACCATTAAGATCACCTGATGAGTAATCGGCTTGAAACCAGTACTATAAGCTCCATTTGGGCTGTAATTATTAAAAAAAAATAATAATAATGATGATGTTATTACAATCTTTTAGTTTGTTCATAGTGTTGTAGACTAAATGACCATTTTACCCTTACATTCCAAAAACAAAGTTGATAATATTCATCAATTTTAAGCTCATTAAGTCAAAATGAAAAGTACCTTCTGTAATCAGGAATGCCACACTCTGTGCTTATTCCAGCTCCAGTCAAAGCAACAAGTTTAGTACTGAA
Organism: Lactuca sativa; assembly: GCF_002870075.4. NCBI lineage: Eukaryota > Viridiplantae > Streptophyta > Magnoliopsida > Asterales > Asteraceae > Lactuca > Lactuca sativa. The sequence goes on from NC_056629.2 coordinate 191,940,291, forward strand.
AAAAGTTGGGAGATTAAAAAAGAAAACTTTAATTATGATAATTAATAAATATTAAGTTTTATGACATCAAAATTCCACCTTTTAGCAAAAAACTCGTATAAAAGATCAACATCTTTAGTGGTTGGTGGATCTGAATCGGGTACCACTTTCCTGTCTTTTAATAAGTTTGAATTTGAAGATGGATTCACAACAGTTTCTAAAGAGGATCCAGGAACTGTGATTCTGCATACTGTTTGTATATGCTTTACAGAGCCTCGAAATGATATTGTTGTGGTTTTACTTTTACCATTAAATTTACAATATTTGCTAGCTGGATGAACAACATCTGTTTTGCTTCAAAAGGGTAAACATGGAAAATTATAATACAAATTGTTATATGGATTCAAGATTCTGATGATTTGAAAAAGAAATTGTGACTTGTGAGTAGCTTGAATTTACTTGCCTGTCATAAAATGTGTAAGAACTTCCCTTGCATTATTGAGAGACTGCATATTGAAAAAATCAGAATAAGGATTTTCGGATTTTCAAGAAAAATGTGAACCTTTTTGTCATTTCATGGATTAGGTTTTATGTTCAAGCATAATTGGGTTATTCAGATATATAAACATTGATTCTGCATCATGTTTGTTCTTAATATCAATTTTCAACTTTCTACTACTAACTTAACAAGATTTATCTATTCATGATTCAGTTTCAACCCTACAAATGCAAATTCTTTCAATATAGATGACTCTTTCCTCAATCAAGCCTTTTTGCCCCCAATTACTTACAGTTGCTAAAGGAAACATTTTTTTTTACTATAAGGATTCATTTTCCAATTCCTTTTATATAAAAACTGCTTAAAAGCTATAATGGCCATTATTCTTGATTGCACTATGAAAACTGTAACACATCGATTAGTATGTATAAAGCATTCAGCTTTTTCAAATTTCTAATCAGAACTTCATAAACACTTCTTGTCATACTAAAATTATAAAGAACCAAGAGCAAATTCAGATCACGGAACAACAGTTCAAAATCAAGCTCACACCCAAAAAGTATTAAGCGAGGGTTTTTTTATTGTAAAATCCAAACAAAGGTCAAACTGAAATTGAATCATATCGAAAGAGAAGGAGATTGAGAATTGATTACAAAAAATAGAGATTGGGAAGAAACACGCATCGCCATGGCCATGGAGCTGTTGAGTCCGTTAAAAACAGAAGAACAAAATGGCGCATTGTGGTCATCGATGACATTTTAGTGTGGTTAGGTCGGTTACAATGATATTTCCACGTCGCTTATCTTTGCACCATTTATTAAAATTAAATTTCACGTTTACACCATATGTTCTTTAAAAAAAGGAGGTGAAATTTATTTCATTTAGAATGTGTATTTATTAGTTTGATTATTATAAAAAAAATGTGTTAAGGCAAAATTAGATAGATATTTCTATTATTGTAAATTTAATAAGCAATTTCCTTAAATTTTCATTTTATCTCTCTTAAATTTAAATTGAAGGAAAGATGTATAATGAGTTTATTTGGTTGGATAAAATGAAATATCAAGAAAATAGAATGTATGAGGTAATAGAATTTGATGTGTAGACGATTTGATTGAATGATTGATTACCACTAACATAAATATAAAGAACATAAAAGATAACTCCAAATTGAGTTTTAACTGATAATGGAAAATTCTCTCAAACAAAGAAAACAAAATACATGTAAGGAGAAGAAGATAAGTTCATTCCTTAATTATAGGAGAATGTAATTGATTATGATAACATTCTTAATATATTCAAATCAAATCTCAAAAATACAATTTCTAAAAATATAAAATATAAAGTATAAAAACATTATTTCAGACCCCAAAACAGTTATGAATGGTCGAAAAGAATCATACATCATGGCGATGCTATGAGTTTTGTTAATCAGGTTGTTTTCACATAACTTGTGCTACTAATTCTAAGATGGCCGCATCATAAGTTTGATGATGATGTCATCACACTTCCTTTTCTATTAATGTTGACATCACCAAAGTCATGCATTATTGTTATGATCATGTTTGTTTTTTGTTTGGAGTTTAAAATAAAATATGTGAAATAGTAGTGTGGTCTTATCTTGATTATAAATTTTCATCTCTTTGCTAACCTGATTTGTTCTTAAACCTAGCGGGGGCAACTCATTCAATCATTTGTAGGTGTGGCTTTTAGTGGCGGAAGCAGAACATTTTTCTAGGGATGACACTAAAAAAATTTCCAAATAAATCTATATTAGTAGTGTCACTCGTGTTTTAAGTTGATGCACCCAATAGAAAAAACATTTAAAAAACATTAAATTTTTTTTTACACTACATGCCGGCGTCGGAACAGTGGTCCGGGACCCCGGGGGCACCACTAAGGTCCGCCACTGGTGGCTTTGTTGGTCGTATTATGATTTATTCTTGTTTATGTTTCTATTGTTTGCATTGACTTATTTTCCATGTTAACCTTATATACAATCGCTTCTACATAACGAACGTCATCTATGTAATTTCCACTTGTTTATCTTGTTTACAACATCAGTTTTCATATATCAGATGTCATCTATGTGAAACTACATAGATGACATCGAGCCTTCGCTTAGCTGACAACTTCTACTCTTTACCTCATTCCAATAGAATTTTCGGGATCTATTGCTGATGTCGTCATCAGTGATGATGATGTGGAATGTTAGCTTATAGTCGTTTAACATTTGATGTTCGGGCTAAAGTACATTGCTCTGACTCGCCAATAACCATATTTCAATGGATAAACCTATAAAAAGAATACGAGTTTGTTACTCTATTAGTATCCGAGTATCTGATAATCAACACTTTGGGTTGCAAAAGGTTCTAGTCGGGAGAAAAGATGGCGGCGGTCTTATCCTTCGCCACACCCGCTTCCAATTTCAGAGTGATTTCGAACTCAAGTAGAACAGCAGCTCCATTACAGTCAAGGTCTCGAATCTCCATGGTTAATCACCATCAACATTTTGCTCCTTTATTTGTTCCGGAGGTTCGTCTTCCTTTATTACGAATTTTATAACCTTTTTAATTGAAGCTGATTAACCCTCTCTCTGTTGCGTTGTTGCTTCTGCTCCCCTATTCCTGAAACCTCCCCCCTGCTTTTATCTCAAATTCGGCACTTTTGTCGAAACATAAATTTGATTTGGAGTTGGGAATCAACAGCATTTGAAACTCATTTTCTCACCAAATATTTACGAATTTGCATCCAGATTGATATTATAGAAAAAGGAACGAGTTACTTTGGGTGAAATTTGTTGGAGATTAGGTTTTAAACAACATGCGTTTGATTAAGAATGAAGTGTAGCATCATAGTATAACAAAATTTCACAATTTTCTCTGTTTGTTTCTCAATTTAGGTTGAAAGTGCAGTTGATACCTTGTATCCGGAGTTTAGGGCGGTGGATAATCTTGTGGCACAGAATAGCTCTAGAGTTCTCAAAGCTTTTCAGAACGCAAGGGTCGGATCTCATGTATGATTATTCATCTCCACTTTAAGCTATCGATAATACAAATTGTCAATTGCTTCATAATCAATTCGGTAACTTATATCTAGCTTCCTAAAACATTCTTTCCATTATATGAATGTAGCACTTCAGCGGTTGCACTGGCTATGGCCATGAAGAAGCAGGTGGCCGAGAAGCCCTAGACCAAGCTTTTGCAGAAATTTTTGGTGCTGAATCAGCAATTGTTCGTTCGCAGGTTTACCATTTTTAATCATTCATCTGTTCTTCCCACCATTTTTATTACATTCTCAATTTACTTAACACACTTCAGTTCAGTTCTTCTCAGGCACTCATGCCATTACATGTGCCCTGTTTGCTTTCTTGAGACCTGGTGATGAGGTACTTAATCTACTCATTTAGAACGCATAAAACTTATTCATTAATTTTTATCAGCTTTTAGCAGTTGCTGGTGCTCCTTATGATACACTAGAAGAAGTCATTGGAATCAGAGATGGAAATGGATTAGGCTCATTGAAAGATTTTGGAATCAGTTATCGAGAAGTTGCAGTAAGTTTCTCTTCACCTTTTCTTCAACCCTAAACCCTAAACCCTAAACCTTAAACCCTGTGTTGCAAGTTGTTATGCATGCCTTGTTTCAGCTTGCAGATGATGGAGGCCTTGATTGGGATGCTCTTGAAGTGGCTTTAAAACCTGAAACAAAATGTGCCTTAATACAAAGATCATGTGGGTATTCTTGGCGTAAAAGTTTAAGTGTAGAAGAAATATCAAGGGCAATCCACATGATCAAGGTGACTTTCAAACTTTTTATTGTTCTTTTCTTTAGGATTTGTTTGCTTTGATGAAATGCAATGACGAAGTAATAGAATGGTTAAGGTGATGAAATAAGCAAGGGAATGGAATTAGTCATTACATTCCATGATCATGTTTGGTTGGTTTTCAGAATGCAAGGAGTTTGATGCAATTAAAAATATAAAAAAGACAATAGAAAAGATATTAGTAAGGGTAAAAATGGTCTTTATGTTTAGTTTCTTACTTAATGTCATCCAATGAGGGACGAAAAGAGCAACAAAAACATCTTTGAGGGATGAAAAAGGTAAAAAATTCTCGCAAGGGACCAAATTCATCTATTAATTAGAATCATGAAATTCTTAAAAATGATTCATTCCATTCCATTAGCCAAAATAAACAGTTTTCTAGGAATTCCATTCTTTCTCCTAACAAAAGTATATTATATTATTTAATATTTCAGGCACAAAATCCGAATTGTTTGGTTATGGTGGATAACTGCTATGGTGAATTCACAGAAACCATTGAGCCTCCTATGGTGGTATGTGTATGTCATCCATCAATCTTTATATTTGTTTATTTTATTTTTTACAAAACCAATTAATTATGGTGTTAAACAGGGTGCAGATCTTATTGCAGGAAGTTTAATAAAAAATCCAGGTGGCACAATTGCGCCATGTGGCGGATACGTTGCAGGAAAAGAAAAATGGGTAAAAGCAGCAGCAGCTCGTCTCTCTGCACCAGGTCTTGGGGTTGACTGTGGGTCAACTCCTGGTGACATCATGCGAACTTTTTTTCAAGGATTATATCTCTCACCTCAAATGGTTGGTGAATCCATAAAGGTATTTTGGAGCTTAAATCCTTAGTATAGTTTAGTAACATAATTTTTATAAAGATATATTAAACTTGTCCTGTTTAAATTCTACTATTACTAGGGAGGGTTACTTATAGCGGAAGTTATGTCCAACAAAGGTTACAAGGTCCAGCCATTACCTCGAGTGCCACGTCACGACATAGTACAGGTTTGTTTATTATTTATAAATCAAAGTTTAATTTTATTATATTTGTTAAATAATAATAATAATAAAATTTGGATTTTACTTTATTTTTGTGTAGGCTGTACAACTTGGAAGCCGTGAGAGGCTACTTGCTTTTTGTGAAGCTGTGCAAAGAAGCTCGCCTGTGAGCTCTTATACGAAGCCGATTGCGGGTGTGACAGCTGGCTATGCGTCAGAGGTGATCTTTGCTGACGGGACGTTTATTGATGGGAGTACGAGTGAGCTTTCGTGTGACGGGCCGTTAAGAGAGCCGTTTTGTGTGTTTTGTCAGGTTCTTATTTTATTTTTCTTAATATTATATTTAGAAATTGGAAAAGTAATTGGATTTTTTTTATGTATAATATCAGGGTGGCACTCATTGGACTCAATGGGGACTTGTTCTTGGTGAAGTTTTGAAATCATTGTAGCTAGAAGAGATATGAAGATATGTTTTTGATTAGTAAGGTTTGTATACGTTTAGTGTAAATGATGTTTACAGTTACTTGGATTCATTTTTGTATACTTTGGTTTAGATTTACTTGGACACGTCAATGTTATGTTAAAAACATGAGGTTGAATTTTAGATTAAAAGGGGTAAAATAGTCATTAAATAGAAAAAAGAAATGTTGCTAGTCCATAGACCAAAAACATTATCCGAATATGAGTGTTTAACAAAAATAGCTAGAAATTTTTAAAGCATGTAAAATTATATAAAAAGACTTATTTAAAACATGTCATTGATTTTAAATATTGATAATTAAGTTAATTTGTAAAATTATATAATAGTTTTTGTTAACCGCTAATTGAAATAACTTTTAGATTGGTAGTTTTTTATTTTAGTTAAAAGTTAGACTTAATTATAACATTGAGTCAAGTATTGAAGTCAACTGACCTAGCTTAGCCTAAAATATTTAGGAAGTATTGTTATAATAATAATCATTTAGATCTTGAAAATCTCACACGTTTAGCCTCTATTCTTTGATCAACATAAATTAATATAATTTGGGAAAATGACTCAGAAGGGTAACAAATTGTTGATTTTGTTCACATTTGATCCACTTTTTTTTTTTTGTATGTAATATACCATTGAACTTTTTTGTGTTTATCATAACTCTTTTGACCGGCTATTACAGGTGATAGTTGGTCAAAAGAAACACGTTGGATGATATATTACGTACAAAAAAAAACCAAATGTGAACGAAATTAACAGATGGTTACCTACCTATGCCGTTTTTCCTTTTATTAAAAATGAGTTGAAAAATATGAATTGGAAATAAACAAGTTATTATATGTCAAGGTCAATTACATGTTCGGGGGAATAAAATAGTTCTTCAATTATTATTGGAAAAATTCATTTAACAAGTATAAATCGAAGTATAAACAAGTGTAATAAAAACATTAAGTGAGTTTTGATGGTTAGTTCTTTTCATATGGATGTGAAGTCGACGAACATATACAAAATTAACTTCAAATGGTAAAGTTGATGTTGATCATCTTAATCTGATGGCAACTTTTGTCAAACTTTTTCTAATGATTTGGGGAATGACATTTATAGGGTTTGTTTAAATGATGAGGATGGTGAATCCAAACATTTATCAATGAACAAAACTATATTTTATTTTTTTTAATATCCTAATAGGGTAAGAGATGGATTTACTTGAGTATCAATAAGACCTTTCTAAATGATAACGTTGATACGAGCTGAAGAAGAAAATGAGTAAAATGTAAAAGGCATGGCTTGATTCACTATATACCAATGTTTTCTTTAGTAAAATAAAATGAAATACTGTTTTTGGAAAAATAGGGAAAATAATTCGAAAGGGTAACAAACTCTTGATTTGTTCAAATTTAATCATTTCCCTTTTTTTGTATATAATATATCATCGAAATTGTTGTTTGTATTCATCATAACCATTTTGACCGGTTATGACTATCACAAATGATAGCCAGTCAAAATGGTTATGGTGAATACACACAACAAGTTCGATGATATATTATTGTATTCAAATAAGAAAAAAAAATCAATAGTTGGTTACTTGGTTACCTAACACCGCTTTTCCTGTATCATTTATTAGGGGTGTTTGGATAGGAAAAAAAGAAGATGTTTATTGTTTGTTGCTTATTCCCACCACAAGAAGCTAAGTTTAAGTGTTTGGATAAAATCAACTTATTGTATTAGAAATAAGCTAATTTTAATAAGCATCTCTTCTCTTGCTTATTGCTAACAAATAAACTGATAAACAATAAGCATCTCTTCTCTTGCTTATTGCTTATTCAGACCACAAATAAACCAGTGTTTTAAAAACCGGTTCGAATCGGCCGGTTGAACCGGTCGAACCGGAGGTGAGGGCAGTTCGATTTGGACCGGTTTTATAATGATTTCCTGACCGGATTGAACCGGCCGGTTTTGGTAAAAAACCGATTCAACCAGCTGAATTGAACCGAATGGACTAGGTTGAACCGGATATTCTTGGATTTTTGTGTTTGTTTTGGGCTTCTTTGTTTGATTTTGATTTCTATAATAATTGTTTTTATATGTTGCATTTTATTTATATTTGTAATACTAAAAAGATGATAAGTTTTATAATCAATGTATGCAGGATAATTAAAAACATATAAAAATATAGAACCGGTTTAACCATCCGGTTGAACCGGAAAACGTCATCCGACCAATTCAATTAAAAAACCGGTTTTTAAAAAATTAAAATAAAGTGATAAACAATAAGATAACAAGTTAATCCGTATACCCCTTAAACAAAAGATTTAACGTCGGGATGTAGAGAATCGTCGACATATTTATATCCCACATCGAGATCTACGCTTTCTTCCATCAATCAATGATCCCCATGTATATATGGCCCACATATCATGTCTCACGTTTGTGTCTCCTCGACCTCGTGGGTCAATTTAAGAATACGTTACTGATTTTCCCACCTAATACGCTCATCGCACAACATCAACACTTTCTACCAATTTTTGTACACCTCTACTCCTTCAATTGATCATCATCTACCTACTCTCTTCAAGTTTTCTTCTTCGTTCGTTTGTTGTTAACTCGGATTCACCCTACAGGTACCCCTTAATTTTTGTATTTGGTAGTTTTTTTTTATTAATTACAGATCAAGCATCTAGTTGTTTCCGATCGATCTTGATTCTCGAGTTTTTGTAAGGTATTTACTCGATTTGCTGTTTGAAACCGCTTCATTAAGTCTGATATATGTGTAGTCAACTCTATTCAACTTCTAGGTTATCTTACATAGCATTCATCGCGACAATCGGATCATTCGGTCGTATTTTGGTCAACACAGAAAGTCAAATTTTCATTATGTGAGTTTGATTTACTGAAACAAACATCTTTACGCAGGTGTTCTCCCATTGAAGAACGTTAAGATGACTCGTAAACAGGAGACGTTGATAGGTTCTGGAGCTTGTGTAGCAGTTACAGTCCTTTTAGCATTGAAATTAGTTCGCGATCATCTTTCTCATTGGAAAAAACCCAAGGAACAAAAGGCGATCATAGTGATCATCCTCATGGCCCCAATCTATGCTGTTGACTCATATGTCGGATTGCTTGATATTCGTGGGAGCGAGACCTTTTTTGTGCTCCTGGACTCCATCAAAGAATGCTACGAGGCTCTGGTAAAGATCAAACCCTTAATTACTCCATTTTCTTGATATTAATCGTTTTAAAAAGACTAATTTTATCGTTTATCAAATTCAGGTAATGGCCAAGTTCTTGGCTTTGCTTTACACTTATTTGAATATATCTATAAGCAAGAACATAGTCCCGGATGAAATCAAAGGAAGAGAAATTCATCACTCATTCCCAATGACTCTATTCCAAGTAATTTCGGTTTTTATATTCATTTTTGGACACAATGAACAATGTTTAGTTTGAAATATCCTGACATATCTAACGATTAAATGCAGCCTCATTCTGTTCGTTTAAACCATCAAAACTTGAAGCTTTTGAAATACTGGACATGGCAGTTTGTAGTGATTCGCCCTGTGTGTTCTGTTTTAATGATAGTCTTACAGCTTCTTGAGATCTATCCTGATTGGCTGAGCTGGACATTTACTATGATCTTGAATGTTTCAGTTTCATTGGCGTTATATGCCCTTGTGATTTTCTACCATGTTTTTGCTAAAGAATTGGCACCACATAAACCTCTTGCAAAGTTCTTGTGTGTCAAAGGAATCGTCTTCTTCTGTTTTTGGCAGGTATACTTCTCACATGGGCCCCATTTGACAAGACATGACTTTTGAAATTTGATTATTCTTTTTTGAAATTAAAAAAAAAAAAATGTTGGGGTTTATTTATTGTATGATGATTATTTGCAGGGGATTGTACTTAGTGGTCTTGTGGCAATGGGGATAATTAAATCGAATCATTTTTGGCTTGATGTGTCGCATATCCAACAAGCTTTGCAAAATGCATTGGTGATTGTGGAGATGGTGTTTTTTGCAATGTTTCAGATGTATGCATACACTGCTGCACCATACAAGGCTGCTGATATTAAAGAAAAGAAGAAAGAGTGATGGTAAAAGTATTCGATTTTTGGGTATTATATATAAAGGTACCATTTTTATGTTTATGAATTGAGCTTAGAATAATATAATTAATTATTAATTCCCTTATATAGGGATTGTATTTGGATACAGTAGATATTGAATGAATGCAGAGTGCTTCATGCTATAATATTGTTCTAATGATATTTGATTACACTAACTTATATGGAGGCAGAGTGGGCAATTCATGAAATATAATACGATTTTGGATATGGCTCTTGATTTTTTTTTAAACACAATCGCCATATACACGAAACACAATTTTTAATGACAAAATGAACACAAAAAACATATTTAAACTGAAATTGTACTAAAGTGTTGTATAGACATAACTAACTACACTAAAAGTATCTTATAATTTAGGGTTTTATCGGTTTAAAACATTAACCTTTTTATTTCAAAAACAATTTTTTTAGCCATTTTAGCAATTTATCAGTAGTCCGAGTAGACAATTTTTTTTTTCCCAAAAAGACCTTCAATTATTTTAATAAAAATCAAATTTGATAGATTTTTTCGTTTAAACCAACTTTTTCACTATAGCTTATACTTCAAATGTTTGTATTGGTGTTGTTGATGGTTTTCATCATTAAAATTTGAAGGAAACCTTATATTGTTTTCCGACCAAACAAAATGGATGCTATATCCAAATTTTATTGGCAAAATGCATGTTAAAATCTATTTACATGATATTCAGAGATTGTAATAGGTGAATAACAATAACAATTGTCCAATATGGTTTGACCGCGTAGATGCAAAACGTTTTGTTAGCAAATGCAAAGTCTAGTCTCCAAATTAGTAACGTAGCAGAAGCATCGGTCTTCGAATTAACAAACACAAAGCCTTTGGTCCTCAAATTAGTAGACGCGTAACCTTCAGTTAACATTTAACAAATACAAAAACATCAATATCCAAATTAGCAGACACAACACCTCAATCATCAAAGTAGCATATATAGAACTAGATGTGATACAATTTATCCAAGTTGGCAGTCACAAACACTCGAACTCCAAATTAGTACTCACATATACAATTGAGCCTCCATCGATGATAACTACCCCCAGTCTTGGGTCAATCCATAATGATTCTTCTACGATAAATATAATTTTTTTGTCAAACTACGGAAATATTATCATAAATATGCTAAAAATGAACAAAGCAAAATAAATATAATGATTTAAAAAAAGAAACCTTAAAATACAAGATATTTTACACAATTAACCTTCAAACATGTTTTAGATATGAGAGCCGGTTAGTATACATATTTTTTTATTTTATATATAATTTGTGTTTTAAAATGTTATATTGTACAACTTCAAACAACGAAAAAAACTATCATAAATTTGCAAAAATGAACAAAACAAAATAAATTCTCTTTAATAAATGAAGGCTTTTTTTTATCACATGTCATCTTCTCTTTCATTTTGACACTTATCATTTTGTGAGAATTTTAGAAATATAATGATTAAAAGAAGGAAACCTCGATATATAAAATATTTTACATAATTATCCTTCAAACATGTTTGGATATGGAATATAATTTGTGTTTTAAAATGTTATGTTGTTCAATATTATTGCTTAAACAAAAGTAGTTATAGTTGGGCAAACCGTCGAAGTGAATGGTTCTAACCGTAACAGTCGACATAAGGCTAAAAAGATAGAGATGAACGCAGAACGTTAAAATAGAGAAATAAGAAAGGCAGAGAAAAGTATTTCTTTTCTTTTCAGGGGATTTTCAACAAGAATAGATCCCTTATTTTTCATTATCCGCTACATCCTTTTTGTTTTTCTTCAAGAAACTATGAATCTTTTCCAATTCTCATAAACCCTTCTCATATTCGCAATGATGACGACAATATTCCCACAAATTTTCGCCACTTTCACAGATTACAAACCCCAAAGACAAGCTTTTTACACTACAAAATCACGACAATCCACCAACTCTTTTACAAGGAGATACGTTTGTTGTTTTCATCAACAAAATTCTAGATTGGGTTTTGAATCCAGAGTGAAATTGTCACTGAGTAAACATCAGTTCGATGAGAATCTAAGCAAGAAGAAGAGGGTCGTTCTTGTTAGGTCTAATAATCTTAAATTCAATAGCTCAGGCGGCGGCGGCGGCGGTGGCGGAAGAGACGACGGCAGTACAGCAAGGGTTTTGGGGAATCTTGCTTTGGCTATCGGCTTGACTTATCTTTCTTTTACTGGACAGCTTGGTTGGGTACTTGACGCCATTGTTTCCGTTTGGGTATTAATCTCCCTTCCTCTGTTTTTGCATTATTCCCAAAATTAGATCCAATTGTTCGATTAGTAACATTTCATGCTTAATTGTGTTCTAATCAAACGAATTTACTGTATTTTAATGGCAGCTTCTTGTGATTCTTGTCCCAATTGTGGGTTTAGGAGTTCTTATTTGGTGGGCAGGAAAAGACATGGTTCAAAGCAATGTAATTTCGATCTTTGACAACACTATAGTATTTAGAAAATTCCATTATTTAGATTAATAAATGTTATTATCTAAGCAATTGATTTGTGTCTTTTTATACAGTGCCCCAATTGTGGAAATGAATTTCAGGTTTTTGAGTAAGAAACTCAATTCGATTCTTATGCTTCTAAATTGTTTATGAAATATTTGGTATTTACATTTTCTTTTTATTGTTGTAGATCTACTTTAACTGAGGAGTCACAGGTGTGTCCCTATTGTAGTCAACCTTTTTCAGGTAAAATTATGTAATCTTGTAGTGTATTTTTGTAAATAGAATAATTTCTTATAACTGAATATTTGTGTGTATAATATTTGGATTTCAGTGGTGGGTAATGAGTTTGTAAGAAATCCTGTGAAATACCCGAATGAATCTACATCATTTGGTGAAGCTTTTGGCGACTTTTCTTCTCGTTCAAAAAAAGGTACATTTTCTTAAGTTGTTTTTTTCTGTATTATGTCAGATAGAAATGCTCATATATTGCTTATTAGGTTTGTGTCTTTTATAGATTGAATAAACCGTTTGAAAAGAGACTAAATGACCATTTTACCCTTATATTCCAATTTTCACAATGTTCATAATTTTAAAAACAAGGGGAGTTGGATGGAAAAAAGAAAGAAAGAAAGGCAAATAGGAATTTGGTTGGTGTCATTTTTTTTTTTAGATTAAGTGCTTAAACCCTTAAGACCATTAAGTAAAAAAGAAACACCCCATAAATAGGTAAAATGTTAATATATTACACGGGTGGATGGTTTGTGCAGGGAAGGCTTCATCTAGACCTGTTATTGATATTGAAGCTGAGGTTAAGGATATCGATTGAGGTGTCAAACTATTCTTACTCCTTCCCTATTGTTGTAATGAATATAGATAGAATCAAAATTCAGAAATTGTGTATTCATAAGTTTTTGATGTACAGAAGAATTATATGATTTGTAGCAAAATAATGTGAGATTATTTGTATTCTTTAAGTAGTTCCCTTAACTCAAGGGAAAACATATCACTTTACATGCAAAATGATGTCAATTTTGACTCATTTAAAATGAGGAATATCTACAAAACAGGGTATATTTGATTGAGGTGAGAGTGTGTTTTTAATGTATAAATCCCTGTGTTTGGAACAGATAAACTAGTTTTACTGAAAGCTATTGGATGTGGCTTATTGATAAACTTATGGGGGTTTTTCCATAATACCATTAATAAAAGAATAAGTTTAACATTTGTATAACATTGTGCAAGTTTTTAATGTATAAAAATCATAAAGGGCTTGGACAATATTTTCAGATTTTCAAATTCAATCTCAGAAAATGCAGAAATAAAGATAAAAGTAAATCGATGTCATCATTTTTATCATTTAATAATAAGTGTGTATATATATATTCTACCATTTGTGATTTTATTGTAGTTAAATAAAAAATCTTAATATTGTTTCCACTTGTAAATCAAATTAATAGCTAAATTTTGTTTACTTGTAAATCAAATTCCCTTAACCATTAGCTTTAAAGTTTTATTATAAACAATTATTGTTAGAAAGAGTGGTGCGGGTATGAAGTATTGTCCAACATTGAGCACATAGATCACAATGGAACACTTGGGGTTCATGGAGCATGTGACAAATGAACGGATCATCTAAGAAAGGAATTGATCGTATAACAAAGGAATGGATCAAGTGCCAAAGGAACAGATCGTACAGAAGGGGGTTTGGAGCACTTGGGAGTGATATGGAGCAACAATGGAACATTGTTGCGCCATTTGCTGAAGACTTGGGCCAAGAAGGATGTTGTTGCGCCAAGAGCACTCCTTGCGCCAAGATACTCCCTCTTGCTCCATGAGGTACCCCTCTTGCACCATGGGGTACTCCTGTTGCGCCATGAAGTATGTTGTGCCATGAAGTGTTATTGTTGCGCCAAGATGGCGATGTTGCTCCAACCTAGATGCTCTTATGTCATACTTGATGCCTCTTGCACCATCTATATTCTTGTTGTGCCATGATGGCGCAAGACCATCTTGGTCCTTGATGAGCCAAGTATGCTATGAAGTCCTCTATGATGCTCAAGATATACTCAAGATGAAAGAATGTTTCAGAAGATGCTGCATGGTGGAATATGATTGGTTGTCACAATTTACGGGCCTATGGCCCAATGGACTTGACCCATTAGAGTTTTAGGTTTGATCCCTCAAGTATAAATAGGCTCATACCCCCCATCATTGTAAATTGCTAGATTTCTGTGAGAGCTCAAAGTGAGATACAATTTGAATGCTTGTAATTGTTTCAGAAAGTTAATTAAATCCTCTCTCTCTCTCTCTCTCTCTCTCTCCCCCGTGGATGTAGGTCATCTTAACTGAATCACGTTAAATATCGTGTTATTTTGATTTACGTTTTTTAGAATCTTGTAAGTTCACCGAAGTTTGTTTTTGATATTTGTCTGAAATGCTTAACTTGTTTTGTTGTCATCTAACATGAATATTGACGTAAAATCCTTTGCATTTAAAAAAAATGGTTTAAACTTGACATTTAATTTGTTGTGTTAAAATTGAAAATTTGCTAAGTTTTTATTTTTTTATACTTTTGTCTTTGTTACATAGTACTAGTGTTGTAGAACTTGATCAACTCGGACGAATACTTAGACTCTCTTACTGAGATGAGTTAAGCAAAATTTACCAAATAACTCAGAATTCGGTCAACCTTGGTCAAAATCAGATCAACTTGTACAAATTCAGCCAACTCGATCAGACTTGGCCAACTGGGTACAGTTTGGTAGTTAATCATACCCGAGTCTGAAATCTGACTGAAACCATATTATTTGATTTTACGTCTGATTGATTATGCTGAATGATGAAAATAACCATTTTATACTTCTGTTATTTTTTGTATTTAATACTATGTATATGTTTGATAAAATATATGAATATATTTGTTGAAAGTTATAAAATACAAAATCTAAAATAAACACAAACGGAAAAAAAACAACAATTACAAATACACAATCCAAAACTCTTCTAAAAAAAATCCACCAATATTTAATAAAAAATTTCAGCTTAAACATGTTAGAGCTGTAATTAAATGAATTGGTATCCATCAAGAAATTAAGCTCTCAAATACTTGCCGTTCCATTCATTGTTTTATTCTTCCGGTTAAGAATTGGAGTTTCTAGGGGTGAGCAAACCCGAACCAAGAAACCGGGAAACCGATCAAAACCGACGAAACCGAAATCGATAAAACCGAAACCGAAGCAAAACCGACGGTTAGGGTTTCAAATTTTTAAAAACCGAAAAATCGGGTTCGGTTTCGGTTTTTGCCTAGAAACCGACCCACCCAACCCGAGAAACCGACTCAATGGTTGAGTGCCATGTTTTTTATATGTAATCATAAGAATATATATATCTAAGGCGCGAATTAGATATACAAACACACTCTTGGCCCAGTGGTTGAGCGCCTTCCCCTTGAACATTATGTCAAGGGTTCGAATCTTGCTGCTTGCCAAAGTTTTCTATTTTAATTTGCAATTTGATCTATCCCACATCGATGGGTGTATGAAAGTTGCGCATGCTTCACCCTTAATATAAGGAATTGATAACCTCTATCAAGCCTCAAATCAGTTTAATTGGGATTATCATTGGGTTCGGGTTTAAACCCGGAACCGACCCATGAAGAAACTGAAAACCGACAAACCGAACCGACGGTTTGGGTTCATGGTTCGGTTTTTATATTTTTGAAAACCGATTTTATTGGGTTGGGTTCGGTTTTAGGTCAAAACCGACCCAAACCGACCCATGCTCACCCCTAGGAGTTTCTAAAGGGCATGCCAAAGTTGCAACATACTTGAGCTGTTTTCACAAAAAAAAGGAATCATATGAAATATCTTTAAGCAATAGTAAAATACATATATTATATTTATATAAGATATGAATATTTAATTACCTTATGCTTGTGAAGATAAGCGTTTATCCATATGTATGATGTTGTTTGTTTTTACGAAGCGAAAACGTCTGAAGTTTGCGGACCACATTTGTAACTTTCTGTAGAAGAAGAGGTAGACCAATCCACTGCAGCCTGTAATAAGAAGTCTGTTTGTTTTTTAACGTCTGCAGACTGCTTCAATAAACTAAAATTAACTATATAGTAGTTAAAAATAATTCTAAATCAAAATTTTATTTAGTTTAATTAGGGATGAGCGTGGGACAGGTACCGACTCGTACCGTTTCTGATTTCCCGAAAACCGAATTTGGTCGAAAGTTAATCCCAAGTATCGGACCAAATTAAAATCACTGATACCGGTACCGGGAATGGTACCAGTTTTCGGTACTAGTACCGGTACCGACAGTACCGATTTTCGAATTTCATGTATTTGGAGTACCAAGTATCGTTCCATATTTTTAAATTTGATACGGTTCGATACCGATTCTGGTGGGGGATCGGGATTTGGGACAAACTGCTCATCCCTAAGTTTAATCATGTGCAAATCAAATATAAATATCATTGTGATGATATGATTTTTAAAGACATGTATATAAAATAATTAAACATAATATTTGCTAAATAACAATAAATAAAATTGTTAATTTAACGAAAAACATGTTCATTTTTATTAAATTTTCGAAGATGATGATTATTTTTCTGGTTAGCTTCAATAAATTTGGTAATTTTAGTGAATCACTTTATAATTTATTAATATTTAATTATAAAGAATGTAGTATAAACAAATATTTATATGAAATTTACTAAACGGTTTTTAAATTATTTGAAATTATGTAAAATATACTCGAATTATTTATAATATCCTTCATAATATTATTAAAATAATAAACATGTTGTTGAACAAAATTAAAACAAATCTATGTTAAATAATATAACTTAAAGTAAAGTGAAAAGTGGTTTGAAGAGGATGGTCCAATGTTGTGCCGCACAGCACACACGCAACGGTTTTTAAGTCAGAAGTCTTCTAAAAAACAAACAGTTGCGAAATGCCAAATGATGCGCTTATGCTGCACAACACAACCAGAAGTGAGTTTTATGAAAAAACAAACAACCCTTAAGTCATGAAAGGCAAGCACACAATCCTTTAATTCAAATGGTTTATAAACTGAATACCATTGAATTTTCAATCCCTGAAACAAAGAGAATGCATCTTGATTTTTCAGAATCAAAAATAGATAATCCATTGCTAACAAAATTTTATCCGTTGGTTCAAGTGTAAATCTTGCAACAAAATAGCTTAAAACAGTTATTGATGGCAAGAATCTTATATAATTGTAATCCAACAAGCTTAGTTCCACAACAAACCAACTCAAAAACTCAAATGATGACGATAATGGTTACATTTCTCCTTGGGCAACTCTAATGAGAATTCTACCAACCAAAATATGTGAAATTTAGTATATAATAATTATAATCATAGAAGCATTACTGATTACACATAGATACCTGCCCTTAGATAACATAGAATAATAAGATCGAATATTATTGCTATAATAGTGACACTACATTAGAGCTTGGAAAATCCAAGAAGTGATGATGTTCTAGTTCTTCTTGGACCTATAATTTTCCTTGATAAATTTAATTTGTAACAAACTAAAGAACAATTACACAACATAAAGAGAGATTGGATTTAATTCAAAGAGATGCTAACCTTGGAATTTACTTGAGCCCATCTTTATAAAAATCGATTGCGGAGCAGAGCGTGAATCAGATCATTAATCCAAAATTAAAGAACAAATCACAAATCAATTGAGAGGGAGAGACATACCAAATGATGTGGGGAAGGAGGATGAGGTGGCATCGGTGGGTAACGGGGATGACGAAGGCGTTAGCCAAAGGAGGCAAGAGTGGTGTTGATATATATTTGCTTTTGCATATCTCAGAGGTAGGAAAGGAGAACGGACGTGTGAGAAGAAGAAGAGCAAATGATGGTATCAAACGCAATGATGGGTAAGAGTCAGCCAAAAAGGTCTGACAGGATTGGTTCAACAAGAAATCAAACAATGTCTTGCTAAACTCGGTTAAAAGGTCAAAGTTATCTCAAATGATGTTTAAAATACTAGCTTATGATCTACTTTATTGGTATAATCTAACATTATATTGCAATAAAATCAAAAAATAAACTAAATTGTATAAAACAAACACAACTTTAAAAAAGTCAAATATGCGATGTTGATCAAAATAATTCAAGGTTTCCTCGTACAGATATTTTTAGGTTTTAAGAAAAATAACTTGAATTATAAAAAACTTCTGTTCAACTTTTAATTTTTATTTGGATAATTTTTTTTAATACAAAATTACTGATTTCAACTTTTTATTTTATATAATTTTAAAATTTTAATAATTCATAGTTATTTTTGTCCATTACACTAAATATTGAAACTTGATTAATATTAGGAAAGATATTACATTTACTTCTTGTTTCTAAAAATAACAGGTGGGACCCAATTCGGATACATTTACACCAGCAGTAATCCGATTCACACGTCCAAGATCAATGTACACCGGCTCCACAGCCACTTAGCAACTCTCTTCACACGCCCAAACCCCAAAACAAAGGTCAAAATATCAAAGCCTCATCACGACTAACCGACTACCGATCTCTCCCGGTCGTCGTTGTCGTCTCCGGTGATCCAAATCGTCATCCTATAATCAGAACACCTCAAAACGGAGAGATCTCAACGCCGATAGAGATCGAGGTTTTTCTTTAATCCTATCGGCAACTATGAACGAGAAGGCAGGTGTTTCCAAGGAGCTCAATGCTAGGCACAGAAAGGTCTCCTCTTCTTCCTCTTCCGTAACTTGATCTGTATTTAGTTTTGCACTTATTAGGTTAACTGATATGTCATGATATCATCTAGTATACCTGATTTAAGATTTAGCAGCTGATCTATTTCAATAAACATTGAATACGTGTGATCGAAAACTATTGAATTTGTTTGAAATCTGTTCCGTTTGACTATTCGATTATTGTTTGCGACTTTCATAAAAAAATTTTGTCTAGTAATTTGGGAGATCTGTATCCTATATTCCTCTTCAAGCATACTTTTACATCATATATCGTGTAACAGTAAGTTAAATAAAAACATCAGCATGTTTAGTAAATTGATTCATATTATGTGCAAGGGATACCAGATGAGAAACTTCTCCAAAACAAAAAATTGTAAACTTTTTGTGATGGATGAGCACTAGAACATGACTGAGAAGGGGATATAGACCTATAGTTACACGGATGATGGTTATAACTCCAAAGCTTAGGGAATTTTACTTGCAGTCATATATAAATTTTTAGTACTTACATTTAGAATTTTATCAGAAGTCACATTATAACAACGAATCATGGGCTTCAACTGACTTTGAGCATCAATAAATGTAATAAGAGATTAAGAGAACAGAAAGTGTGAATCAAGAAGCAGACTTTAGTCTATTAAGTTCCAAGGCAAGTTGATGTAAACATGAATCTTACAACTGCCTGCAACAATTTTATTTCATGTAATGTGCTGATCCCCCAATTTGGCATTATTTATTTTAGTTAATATTTTTTCAAGGTGGACTTTCACTTGCAAACAAGTGTAATAAGCTGTCTTTAATCAAAAGAAAGGGGCTGTTATGAATCAGATGGACTCCATTACTGTTTAAATGCTAATGCTACCAAATATGTGATTATTATATAATGATGATATAAACTAAGCTATAGAAGAAACACCATCCTTTATTTGATTTTGCCATCAAGATTGAGCAATTTAGGGCTAAAAGTTAAAACTTTGAAAAACTGTTGTGTACATATAGAATGAAACTTGTGAAGTGAAAACAATACAATTCCCTTATTTTTCACATTATGGTGCACTGAAAAAACTTTATGCTGCATATCAACTGATTTTGTGTGATCTTTGTTTCCAGATACTGGAAGGGCTTCTTAAATTGCCTGAGAATAGGGAGTGTGCTGATTGCAAAACCAAGTATGCACTTCATTTATGACATTCATTAATCAAATTGGATTATTGTTTAGTTATTATCTATATTAACTATTAAAACCAATTTTTTTTTTTCATGACAGAGGTCCTAGATGGGCTAGTGTGAACCTAGGCATCTTTATATGCATGCAATGTTCTGGAATCCATAGAAGCCTTGGTGTACACATATCAAAGGTAATAATTCCATACAAGTCCCTATCATTTGAAGGTCTTAAAAGAATAGATAAAAAACAGAGTTCAATTTATTCACAACATGTGAGAAAAATATTTGTAAAATTAATACCTTGGATTCTTGGAATTTGACTGAATCCCTTTGCCACTAGCCACCTTGTATATGGAGAGAAAAATAATTAGAACAAGAAACAGAAAAGCACAGATCTGCCTACATCATTTTATATTGAGTTTTTGGAGCTATTTAACATAAAAAAAAAAAACTACATAAAAAACTGCCCTTGATGCAGTGAGTACAAGCTTCTGATGCATGGTACTATTGAGTCACATTTTACATGAATGTTTCATGTTTTGTTATAAAGACATTCCCCTTAAGACAAATAGTTATTAAAATTTAAAACATATAGGTTAACTATACCTTTTAATAGACACTATAATGTGTTCTTTCATTTATTTATTTATTTATGCACACCTTTCTCTCTTTCTCTAGGTGCGATCAGCTACACTGGACACATGGCTACCCGAGCAGGTTGCATTTATCCAATGTAAGACAGATCTTCCTCATGTTTATAAAAAAATATAAATAAATAATTGTTGTAATTTTAAAGATTATGTTATGTGATTCATTTTCTCTTTCTTCTCAGCCATGGGAAACGAGAAGTCGAATAGTTATTGGGAAGCACAACTGCCACCAAATTATGATAGAGTTGGCATTGAAAATTTCATTCGCGCAAAGTACGTACCCTTTTTAGCACTTTAAAAATGGGTTAATGTCATAAAAATCCTCAAGTTTTTAGAGTTTTGTCGGTTTTGACCAAAGTTGAATTTTATGTCCGTTTTTACCCTCATTTTCCAAAAAATGTTCGGTCTTACCCTTTTACCGGTGATAACAGGTTTTTCAGGTTACCATTATATTATCTTCGCAAAAAAAAACCCTTAAGTTTACAGTTTTTTTACGTTTTTACCCTTGAGTTTATAATTTTTTTATACTTTTACCCTAAGTATTTTTTTCATATTATACGTATTCATGCAGAAAAATCGTATTTATATATGAAAAAAAGTTTAATTAAATATTGTATTTACATTTTTTTAAATGTTATATCTTTATGTGTGTGAGTGTGTGTGTGTGTGTATATATATATATATATATATATATATATATATATATATATATATATATATATATATATATATATATATATATATATATATATATATATATATATATATATATGGGTCTTTTTCCTTGGATAAACCGTTTAAAATGTAATAAAAAACAAATTAATATGTTTTTAGAACTACAGATACATACTTTTATGTATTTAAAAATATACATATCAATAACAAAACTTGTTCAATCATAAATGTGTTTATATATAATATTAAAAAACTATAAATACAACATTTAATTAAACATTTTTTTTCGTATATAAACACGATTTTTTTGCATGAATACGTGTATTATGAAAAAAAAATACTTAGGGTAAAAGTGTAAAAAAAATTATATACTTAAGGGTAAAAACGTCAAAAACTGTAAATTTAAGGGTTTTTTGCGAAGTTAATATAATGGTAACCTAGAAAACCTGTTATCACCGGTAAAAGGGTAAAACCAAACATTTTTTTGGAAAATGTGAGGGTAAAAACAGACATAAAATCCAACTTTGGGTAAAACCAACAAAATCCTGAAAAACTGAGGGTTTTTATGACATTAACCCTTTAAAAAAAATCTATTCTCTTCTTCATTATCTATGTTTCAAAGTCTTAAAAATAAATGTTGTGGCTATTTTTAAGATATGAAGACAAAAGATGGGTTGCTAAAGAAGGAAGAGAAATCCCACCTCCTGTAGTGCATGAAGAGAAAGCTCCACCACCTGTTCAGCATACTGAAAGAAAGACCTATCAAACACCTGTTGCAAGAGTCAACCTTCGTGTCCCCCCAAAAGGACCCGAACCTGTATCTGTATGTCATCATCATCATCATCATCAGATTCAATATGTGTTAAGTTTGTTCATTTATTTCAACTTAACAGGTGATCCCAATTCCAAAAGCCGAGTCATCAGCAGTTTCTTCTACTGAATCAGAAGCTGTCTCTCCTCCAAAACATGATTTTGCTACTGATCTTTTCGACATGCTTTCAATGGATGAGAAAGTTCCAGAAGCTTCTACAGACGATCTATGGGCAGGCTTTCAATGTAACTCTACTTACTCCTTCCTTTTATTACTTAATAAGATTAAAATTCTACTACACATAACAACTTATCTCGTGATATTGATTTACAGCTGCTGCTGTTCAAGTACCACCAATCACAACAGACGTTTCAAAACCTGTTGATAACATTAACAACCAAACAAAGCCAAATCCCGTTCCCACTTCTGGAATTGAAGATCTGTTCAAAGACTCACCTCCTCTCTCACAACCACAATCACAGAAGCCTCAGAAGGATGTTAAAAATGATATCATGAGTCTCTTTGAAAAGAGTAACAATAACAACACAACATCACCATATGCTCTTCACCAACAGCAACTTGCTATGTTAGCTCAGCAGCAGTACCTACTCATGGCTGCTGCTGCCAAATCAGGTGGTTTGCCAAATCTTACTGGCAATGGGAATGGAGGGCAAGGGCAACAACGTAATTTACTCCCCAATCAAAACTGGGCAAATGTCGGCTACCAGTTTCCTGGGATGCATGCTACACCTACACCAGCTCCTGGAAAAGATGAACTAGAGAAATATTTACAACAGGTATACAAGTATATTTATGTTTTGATTATTTTCTATACAAATATGGATAGACTTTAATTGGTGTAATAAATAATAGATGGGAAATATGGGACTTGGAGCACAAATTCCAGCTGGCACTTCATTTCAGGTTCCAACATCATCCAGGTATGATTCTAATTTATATCTTACTTTTTTGTATGTATTAATTGGCGTAAATGATAACACTATGATTATTATTATTTTGTTATAGTGTTTACAACACGATGGGATTGAATGCAACTACCAATGGGGTGATGCCACCTGGCAGCATGGGGGGATCTGGTGGGTCTAAACCACCAGCAGCAACCGCATCGGCTTCACAGTCTGCAAAAGACTATGATTTCTCCTCCTTAACTCAAGGGATGTTCTCCAAACCATGATCTGTTTTAATACGCCCTTCTTATATTGTGTACTATAATTCACAAAAAAAAAAAAAAAAATCTATTTTTCCTGTGTCGGGGATTGTAAACTATTTGTAGAGGATGCAATTTTCAGCTTGTTTTTTTTTTCTCATTATTCCCTGTTCTTAATTTTCCAATTTATGTGAATGAATTTCTAAAATTGTTGCTCCTTGTATTTGATAATCTATTTACATTGACAATTGTCTACCACTTGTGATCAAAACGTTATCCCTCATCAGCCTTAAAGTTTAAGACTCAACATAAGAAAACTTATGCGTGTAATAGAAAATTTAGTGAGTATTTTAAAATCAATAATATTAAAAACTGGGTTAAACAAATATGGAAATGGTATGCTGTGAATCCCGAGGATAATAAAATTTCATGACAGAAGTTACACGTAACTTTAAAGTTTAAACTGACTTTTGATGGATGGATTAAACCGTTAAACGTTACGTGACTCACTATGGTAGGTTTGCGGGTGACGTTGCTCGATTAATTTTAGATTTGTTTGATGTTTTTTTTATTAGATTGTATGCATATCGTTTATAAAATTTTGGTCAAAGTATTACACGTTTCGAGAGGTTACTTCACGTTTTTAAATAACCTTAATTCACATTAGTATACAATCAAGTTTTATAATCTAAACATTCAAGATGTATCAATACCTGAATCATTCATCATCGTGCTTAGTGATGAATTTATCTTTTTATTATATCACTTTCATATTCTCCATTTATTGATCACTCTCTTCCTTTCTTCAAGTATAAAATATCTTCTTCTTTTCATGTATATTATGTATATAATATTGAGTTCGATTTTTATAAGTCAGAATAAGTTTGTGTTATATATTTTTAATTACAAACAAGGCTAGTAAAAGTAGGCGTGAAAAATGGAAGTTTCAAATATGCACATGTGTGTACCTTTGGGAGAACCCACATGCGATGCCAGTTGCCACAGGTGCCGACTGTTTTAACTTTGTTGAGTGCTTAAACATATTAGAAAATTTAAATATCCTTAATTTTTTTATACTTTTTCTTCATATCCATCCTTCTCCGTGTAATAAAAATTTATTAATTATATTAAATACGGCAAATATCACAATCTTAAATGGATAGGTGGATAGGAAGATGATAGAAAATAAAAAGTAGAAGATATTTATTATTATCAAAATCTGTTTATTATAAAAACTGATATGTAGTTCGAATATAATGATTATGTTCATGTAAATAAATTTACGTTGTAAAAAGCTTCAGTTTTTCATGCAATTAAAACTCCCCATTCACAGTTTCCATAGTTTTTAAAACATACTTTATATATTAAGTGCATTTTCAAATTTACAAATCCTTAGCAACTTAACGACCAACAAATAAATATTGTCGTGTCTTTATCTGTTGGTAATTTTGTCATTATATCATTGTAGTGTAATGGAATTTACAAGATTAACAATAGAATTCAAGTCTTGATTTTAAACAAGTTAGGAGGTATAGAGTACATTTTTGTATAAGAGAAGTTTGATCTGGGTTCGACCAAATGACAGGGGTCAAGTGGGCTGCAACCATTTACGGATATAATGAGCATTTGATGCTAATTGATCAATTTTTTTTGTTAATAAGAAGAATTCATATTCATATAAATTCATAGTTTGTGATTTCTCATCTTCATTTAAAATTGTTCTTTGAAATATTATCTCATAAACTGGATTTCATGATGCCAAACATAATGTAAAAATATCAGATTCGAAAAGTGTTCTACATGATTCCATAAACAATCCTATTCTTCTCAAACCCCGACATTATCTATGTTTCACAAATCAGGAAAACAACAAAATGCAAATCAATCCCCCTTTGATCTAAATTATTCTTAGTAGCAAGTCTATTCAATTCAAATTTCAAAGCAAAAAAAAAAATCACCTTAATGAGTACAATTTCGTTCTATCTAATCCGACAACTAATCAACTACAATAACAAAGTACGATCAAGGAATGGAGTACATGAGACATATGTCTCTATATGTGTTTCACAAATCCAAAAAACTTTATTTTGTTAGAAAGATAACCGTACTACTTGTAATAAACTTTTCAAAACAAAACTTATCCTTGTTACATTTTATAATATAAAAATAAGAACGTTTGCTTATGTCTATGATAATGACTTATCGGTAGGGAACCATATCAACACTTGGCTCCTCATTAATCTAATCTTAAATCCTTAATCACTTAGATCTAGTTAATTAATTAAGAAACAAACCAACTTTACTAAATTAATTATATTTAACGCCACCTTCCACGTTATGTATTAAATATGCACTATTTCCCTTGTAACCTTTTCGACCAAATTAAACACCAAAATTAATAAATTCAAATCATGTCTAATCACACACACAAACAAAATATAAGATTCCGTGTTGTTGCTACTCTAGTGATTCTCCCAAAAACAATAAGCTCTCGAGTACTCTTAAGATCAGGAAAAACTCATACGCATATTTCTTGTTAAAAGCAAATTGGTAAAAAACATAAATAATAAATTTGGAAAACGGGTACAAACATTTATAAAATAAATATTAGTAGATCAGTAGACATCTGGGCCTGATTTTATTAATAAGACATCTCCATCTTTACACGATACAAATAAGTAAATATTTCTTAAAAATAAATTATGCTATTAAGTTCGAGCAAATATGAGATATTTTGATAAATGCGACAGCCCAACTAGCTGTCACAAACATGCACAAGACCGATGAAATTTCAACTATTATTTGTTATTTTATCAACTCATGCATCTTATTCTAATAATTAGTTTAGTTTTATATTACAAGTACTACACCTAAATTGCATACAAGAATCTTGTAAATATTATAGGTTGTTTTTATATTCGTTACATTAAATATAATGGTCCCATCGTCATGAGCAACATTCAGGGTATCAAGGTTTTTGTAATATATATATATATATATATATATATATATATATATATATATATATATATATATATATATATATATATATATATATATACACAGAGAGAGAGAGAGAGAGAGAGAGAGAGAGAGAGATAGAGAGAGTTAATTTGGGCCTGACCACCTCCTTTTTCCTCTGCCACCTACCTCAAAATGCAAAAAACGACAATGTACTTTAGAAGTTCGGTTCGGTTTTCGGTTCCAATATTTTCCTCATTTTCTGTTTTCAATTTTTTGGTTCTCAGTTTGGTTCGTTCGATTCCAAGACTGATCTCATCTCTCCAAGCCCTAAATCGATATATGAAGCACAATTCTAATCTGTTTATTTCATGTCATTAAATATAATGACATATCATTTGTCAACTAATTGTATATCTAATGAATCTGGTTGTCTCTAATAAGAATTGAATAAAAGCTTAAATTTGTTGGGTTTTTTTAGACAAAATGTTAAGTTCATTAGGTTTTTTTGAGCAGACAAAACATGATTGAGGTTTTTTGAATGATTTCAAAACTTTGTTAGTCTTACAAGTTATTTTCCCGATATTTAATTCCACGTCATAAGCTATGTCCTTTGTTGAGTTTTATTAGCTGGTTAATTGAATAAAAATGTAAGTTAGTTAGGTTTTTTTTAGACAAAATGTTAAGTTCGTTGGATTTTCTTGAACAGACAAAACATAATTGAGTTTTTTTGAACGGTTTAGTAACTTCATTAGGCTTATAGGTAATTTCCCTAAATATAGGCTATTCTCTCATGTTCATCATTTGCCCCCACCCCGTTATCAACCCATCCATTTGAACACAACCATCATCCCTATCAAGATTAATGTTAAATTCAGTCATATCCACCTCCACTTCTGATACATTGTTTTCATCATCAACAAGTTCATCATACTGTTCTTCTGATTCTTGCCCAAAATCATCACTATCAACAGGCTTTTCATGTTCAGAATGATGGTCTTCAACATTCTCATCTTCTGGTGGTTGATAATGTTCTCCATCAAAAGGATCAAAGTGATCATGAGAAAAGTTCTCATAATGAAAGTCATCATAATCAAAATTAGCATGGTCACCACCTTGATCTTGTACCACATAATCCATGTTAGCATGCTCACCATCTTGATCTTGTACCATATCATCTAATTTAGGATTCTCACCACCTTGATCTTGTACAACATCATCCAATTTTACATGATCACCACTTTGATCTTTTACTACATCATCCAATTTAGCATGATCACCACCTTGATCTTCTACTACATCATCCAATTCAACTAAACGAAGCTTCTTGGCACAAGAACTTTGACCAACTATTGAGTTCACCCTTCTATTTCTTCTATACTCTGGTGAAACTTGTGTAGGGACTCTGTCAAAGAGTATCAAGGACATATACCCTGCCAACTGTGTTTGATCATTAGCTTCATCTATTATTGGGGTTTTATCCTTTGCTGGTACTTTTGGTACGTTTGCTTCTTTTGGAAGATCACCATCATAGAGCTCCTTAATAATGACTTTTTGCTTTCCTTTTGGAGACATAAAATAGGTCAGCAAATTAGTTTGTCCATGTTCTGTATACACTTCAACGACCTTTTTATCTCCAATATATTGAGCCAAATTCAAGACATCATTATCATTCCCTAAAGCTCTAAGGCTAAAATCCAAGTCTTCATGAGGAATCCTAAAATGGTAATATATTACTGGGGGTACGGAGTAACCTAGCTCTAGCATCATTGTGTCTAGTTCATGAACTGAGAACTCATCAATGTCTACTAAATCAATATATCACACTTCACCTTTAACATATTTTGTGTTTGGAAGCTTGGTAAAATTTCCACCATGGTGTAGCTTTATGGTGAACATTGTTGGTACACGCTCTACAAGATACAAAAAACATTAAGTAAAAAATTATCAGATGTTTGTATTTTAGGCTTTGTTCTTCAGATCATCAAGAAACCCAAAATTTTTTCGTAAATAGAGGATAAGTGAAACTAACCATATTCATTTGTGATGTCATACGTCTCGCCTTTTGGCCTAATCGCCCACATTATGAACACCATTTACAGTTGGGAAAATGACCTTTGAGGGTAATAAAGTATTTGTCTTGTATTCATTAGGTCCCTTATCTTTTTTTTTTTTTTTTTTTTTTTTTTTTTTTTGTCTTTATTATACCATTGAACTTATAATCCCTGCTCATCAAAGCCACTGCGACCGGTTGTTGTAGGTTACTGCTTATGTGGATATTACGTGGCATTATGTGGCATACATTTGGCTTATTAAATGCAGGTCATCCCTATTAAGCTGCGTCATTCTCATCAATTATGCCCTAGATCGACCGACATGGATGCTTCTTCTTCTTCTTCTATCTCTTCCAAACGAAATGTTGAATTTCAACCTGAAAATCCTTGTTATTGTGGGTTACCATCTCGCGTATGAACTTCACGAACTAAAGACAATCCAGGAAAGAAATTCAGATTGTGCCCTAACTCCATGGTAAATCAAATGTTTTTATGTTTTTGGTTTAATGTTCTTTCTTTGACCAATTTGTTACTTTTTTTCAAGAATGAAGGACCAATATGCAAGTTCTGGGAATGGTTGGTGCCTGAAACCCCTGATAATGAAGTCAGTTCTGGGAAGGACAAAAAAGAACAGTGCAATTTAACCCTCAAAATTTGTACATTGGAAAACCAGATCAGCATATGTAAGATGAAGATGGAACAAGAAAATTTGGTTGTTAGACAAGAGCTTGAAAAAATCAAATGGAAGCTATTTACTCATAAAGTTCTGATGATTGCGTTATTTCTGTTGTTTGTGTTTAAGAAGTAGTTATTGATGTATTAAGACTAAATGTTTTTTACTAATTAAGTTGTATTCAAAGACAATGTTGTATTTTGTTTGATGTATTAAGACTAAATCTTTCTGAGTAATAACAGTTTGATGTTTTGAGTGGTTTCAAAGAAATATTAATGTGTTAATGTGATCCAAGTTAGTGAATTGTACATGATGCAGGGGTAAAATGGTCCAGATTAAGTATAACAACAATCAATTGTTAATGTCTTAATGCGATCAAGGGGTAAAATGGTCCAGATTAAGTATAACAGCAATCAATAGTTTGATATTTTGAGTGGTTACAAAGACATATTAGTGTGTTTAATAGGTTAGTGAATTGGACATTATGCAGGGGTAAAATGGTCCATTTTAACCACAACAACAACATCAAACATTTCTTAATGTATGAAGACTAAATGTTCTTTATTAATGATAGTTAGTTTGATGTTTTGAGTGGTTTCAAAATGTGTTTAAGTGGTTAGTGTATTGGACATGATACAGGGGTAAAATGGTCCAGATTAAGTATAACACCCAAGCATATAATATAGATAGAAGACAAACTTGTAAGATTCCATTAGCATGTGCATCATTACAAAAGTTGTGCCCACATTTGTCTTTACATAATCAAAAGATGTGCCATGACTAAAAGTATTCCCAATTACATAATAAAAAGACTAAAAGTTTGTCTTTACAAAAATATTAAAACATAAATTCATTCCAACTCCAGTGGATGGTGATCAATGCTTCCTTCTTTCTTCAAAACGTTCCTCCTCAACCCAATCTTGGTAATTCTTTCTGAGTATTTTTGTGTCCTCTTCCCAGTTGCAACAGGTTGAGCAGGGACATCATTAACATGATCATCTACATGAACATCAACATGTTGAGCAGGGACATCATTAACAGGATCATCTACATGAACATCAACATGTTGAGCAGGGACATCATTAACAGAATCATCTACATGAACATCAACATGTGGAGCAGGATCATCTACTTGAACATCATTATCTAGTTGTGCAGGAGCTTCCACTTGAATTGGATCTACTTGAACTGGTTCCACAGTACCTGCTATACAAAGGTGTAGTTAATGAGTTGGATGTTGTAGTATAATTACATTGTTTTAATAGCATACCTTTCTTTGTTTTACATTTATTAGCTTTCTTCATTTTTGGCAGTGAAGTGGATGCTGCATCTTTTGGTCTTGTAGGACATGTTGATCTATTGTGGCCTGTTTCTCTACAAATGGTGCATCTGATAACTGCACCTGCTTTTGAGATAGTATGCCTTGTTTTCCCCTGGCTTTCCCTCTCAGATTGATCCCTTTTCCTTTTAATGGTTGGCCTTCTTGGTAACCTTCTTTTTTGGGGAGGCAATGGCTTCATGTAGGTAACTTCAGGCCATATGGAACTACCAGTAAGTGGATTAATGGTATGGTTGTAACAAGTCAAGAACATGGTTGTATGGAACAATGGTGCAACATAATCCTCTGCATTCCTGTTGAGGTATGAAATGGCTGCCACTGCATGCACACATGGGATACCTGATACTTGCCAAGATCTACATCCACATGTGTTGTTGTTAAGGTCCACAACATATCCATCATTTCCAATCCTAACTTCATATTGTTGTATCCCAGATGGTATAACCCCCCAAAATCTGCCCAAAAAAATAAGAAGTTCTATTAATCTTATAGATGAGACATAATATTTATAAAATAGAAGTTATATCATACCTTTGCTGTTTCTTTAGCTTTGATATCTTCAACCTTATAGATGGACATATTTTTAAATTCCCCTAACTTTGTCATTCCCATAAGCATCACAAGCTCTGTCCACTTCAAAGAATGTCCTGCACCAACTTTTAGGGTCCCTTTCCATGAGGTGTTCATAAGCCAAAGGGTCAATTTTTTTTATGGAATTCATTTCTGCCTCAAATTTAGGTTGAGTAGTACTAGCAGCTGCTGCCCAAAACAACTTCCTATATTGTTCACCTTTGAATCTTTTCTTGAAGTTAGCATAGATGTGCCTAGCACATTGTCTATGCTCTGCTGCTGGAACCCTTTCTTTGACAGCCTCTATTAATCCCTGAAAGAAAGCATGAAATAGATGACATAACAAAAACATTCAACTTAAACAAAACAAAACAGAAATATACCTTGTGTTGGTCTGATATGAGGGTCAATCCATGTCCAATTCCCATTTCAATGTCATCCAGAAGGAGGTCAAGAAACCACTTCCATGTTTCCTTATTTTCAACTTCCACCACAGCCCATACAATAGGGAAGATGCGGTTGTTTGCATCCCTACCCATAGCTGCTAACAGTTGGCCTCTACATATACCCTTTAAAAAAGAACCATCTACCCCTATTACCCTCCTACATGCTGCAATCCAACCATCCTTCACACCCTTAAAACAAACATACATTTTAGAAAAGTAGGTTATGGAATCAGGCATGACATTCACATCTATCTTTACTATTGAACCAGGATTTGTCCTCATTATTTCTTCTCCATAACTCCATACTTTACCATAATGTTCTATCAAACTACCCTCTATCTCGTCCAAAGCATATCTCCTAGCATTTCTACATTGAGTGACACTAACAATCAAGTTAAACTTTGTACTCACTTTGGCTTTCATTTTCCTTATGCTCATTTTAGGGTTCTTCACAAGTTGATTCTTAAAATGCTTTCCAACCCATTTATATGTTACAATGGAACCAAGTTTGAAGACTCTTGAACAGTTATGGTCATCAACTAATGACTTAATTTGGAAAGACCTTTCACTGCTCATCCAGGAAGCCCACAGTCTAAAAGGACAGGAGGGGTTCTTGTTATCTTTACAACATCTCACTAATAACCTCTGACTATCATTTTTCTCAAAATAAAGGTTGGACCCATTCTTCACTGCATAGTTAGTCAAACAATTTTTCAATTCCATGGGGTTAGAGAATCTCATACCTAGAATTGGCACCATTTTGTCCCATTTCTGGTTCTCATTATGGACATGGTACACTGGTTTGTCATCTCCATTCTTGGTTTCAACCTCATCAGTATCAGCCTCATCATTTATATCCTTACACATACCTGACACCCGATGTAAGAATTCATCACCAATAGTCTTGTCAAGAGAAGGAATGTAATAATCTGCTTCATGCTCATATGGAATATCATCAGAAAGTTGTGAATCTTTATCATCATCCAGGTCTTCCTCAGAATAATGCCCTTCATCATCTTCCACTACTTCCATATCAGCCCAATCAAGTACAGGTTCATTTTCGTGGTCTATATACACATTCATTCTTAGACCAACTTCATCACTATAACCCGTTTCAATAAACTCAAAGTAGTCAGCATCATTCCCAATTCTCCTAATACCCTCTGCCAACGGTTCATTTCTAGTGAAATAATATACATTATCACAACTGCCTTCAATCAACTTTGCAATGAACAAGTTAAAGTCTTTGAAATCCATTGCACCAAAATCGACATCACAGATTGAAACAACAACAGCGTTCAAGTACACTAATGGTTTTGGTGCGAATAAACCATTATAATGTATATAAACCGTTAAATAATTACTTTGTTTGGAATCGGAGGCCATCTTCTTCACTATAACACTCGCATTCACCAGTTCTCTTCAATTTCCTAACCGTATGCTTCGATTGAACTTTTTCTTCAATTTAAACGAACCCTAACTGTAAGGACAAAGGGGGTGAAAGAGAAACAGTAATTAAATGTGTTATAATTCCACGTAATAAGACATGTCATCTCTAATTAAATGTGGTAACCGGTAAAACAGGTGATAACCACTCGTGGTGGCTTTGGTGAGCAGGGATTATAAGTTCAATGGTATAATAAAGACAAAAAAAGATAAGAGACCTAATGAATACAAGACGAATACTTTATTACCCTCAAAGGTCATTTTCCCTTTACAGTTTAAGAGCAAAAACAAGTAAACACTTTGGACCAAATCTTGATTAGGGTTTTTGTGTTCAAAATGAATGACGAAGAAGATGGAAAGGTAACTAAAATATTTTTTGTGTAATATGACGCTAAGACGGTAACAAGTGGGTTTAGTTCAGGAATTGTAAAAATGGTCCCTCATGTAAAAAGACATTTATGCCCTCGTGTGCAATGCATGTGAGGGGTTTAATAACCACAAACAAACGGAAGTTAAGTCCAGGGACTTGTTCCACAAACAAACCTCTCAATAAGGACCAAAAATCCAACTTTTAAAAGGTTTGAACTATATCCACAAAAAATGACAAACCATAGGGATCATTTTCGCATTTTTGTCATTAATATATTTGTCTCCCCTTTCAAAGAAATGGAGAGAAAGAAACGAAAAAAGAAAAAAAGAAAAAAAGAAAAAAAGAAAAAAAAATGATAATAATTTTTCATTTTCTTTGGATCGAAAGAAATATAAAAAAATAATTGATTTTAATGTTTTCTGGTCAGGAAAAAAGGAATGAACTAAACAAACCAATTCAGTATATCATACATATTGACAGATAAAATATTAAATTATCCATACTATACAAATTACAATTGATGAAGTTTATGGGTCAACATATGAATTAATTATCACAAAAAATACAAGTGTGAACATCATCTGGACGTAGGTCCCACTGGGGTGTACTTAAATACATATCGCGGAAGCCCACACTTTCCTCCATTTATTACCATCCCTCCACCACCCCCGATCTCACATATTTCCGACTATTTATACCCACATAACTCCGTCTCCACTCCACTACCACCGCCACCACAAACCGCCATGGGCTTCTCTCTTAAACTCGCCGTGGTTTCCGCCACTGTCTTGTCAACCGCTGTCATGCTAAAACTTGTAGCACCTGTCATTATGGAGCTGACAATCTCCGACCTTCCTTTCATATGGACCTCCGTCATCTCTTGGCTCAAACCGCCGTATCTTTACGTCGTCATCAACTGTATCATCATCACCATCGTTGCTTCTTCACGCTTACAGTCCAAGCTCGATGATTCTCCTTCTCCCTCGATGTCCTCAACTCTCCCTACTGCACTCCTACTCTCAACCGAGCCCGTCAAGGTTGAGCTACCCCCACTGGAACCACCGTTCCACGGTGGTCAATTGGCGAATGAACCCGTGAAGATCACCGCCGCTAGTTACGGCGATAGTCCGATGTTTGTTCAAGCTCCGGAACCGGTTGGTATTCCTGATCAGTTTACTGATGAATACAAGGATGAAGATATGAAGGTAGCAACCGAAGCTTATGAAGAAATCACAAATAATAAAATTAATAAGCATGTAATCTCGATGTCTTCCTGGACCCCGTCAAATATAAAACAAGTAGATCTCACTTTTCCGGTGGAGAAACCACCAGCTTCCGCCAGATTCAGCCACCGGAAACTTGCAAAAGGCAGCGCCGAAGGTAATAATACTCACTCTCTTTCTCTTTAAGCTCTTTCAAATTTAAGTCGTGGTTACACGAAGTATACGTATTCAATATGTTACTAGTAATCGCCGGTGATACGCCGGAGTATTTAACGGATATACACTGAGTTTTCAATCAAAGATATTAATTACGATATTGCCCTTTAATTTGAAGACGGTGAGGAAGAGGACAAACAGAACTTACTAGCCGTAATCTTGAAGCTTGATCCTTCCACTATAATTTAAAAAGATAAGGTTAACATCGTCATAAAAAAATGACACCATGAAGATAACGTCAGCTTTCTTTGGGTTTACACTTTACAGTTAACAGTTGACACCATGGATTTGCAGGTGGACGGACGTTGGGAATTGCGAAGCCGAAGCGTCAGGACACATTGGAAACCACGTGGAAGACAATAACGGAGGGCCGGTCGGTGCCGTTGACGAGACACCTACGTAAATCTGACACGTGGGAGACACACCGCAACTCCGAGGACTCACCAATCGAGCATCACCCCGAAAGGATGACGAAGTCCGATACGTTTGACGTTAACCGCGGAGGTGGCAGTAGTAGGAAACCACCGCCTCTGCCGTCGAAGCTGAGTCGGTCGGGTGGGTCGGGGAGGCTGAGGAAGGATCCGTCGTTGGGGCAGGAGGAACTTAACCGGAAAGTGGAAGCGTTCATCAAGAAATTCAATGAGGATATGAGATTACAGAGACAAGAATCCTTGAATCAGTACATGGAGATGATCAATCGTGGGGCACATTAAATTGGCAAAGGTCGTTCGTACATACGTTCGTCCTGTTTTGTTCTATCGTTTTATCAACAAGTTTTTTTTTTTTTTTTTTTTTTTTTTTTTTTTTTTTTGGGTGTTACCTTACCTATGGTTTTCTAAAGATCAAGATCAAAGTAGATTATGTACAATTTTATCGTAGGAGTAAACGACTGTATATTAGATCATATTCATAATGGAATATAATATTTTTGTATTTTATTTTGTTAATTTTGTTTATATGAATGTAATTAGATGTCAAACTCTAATTTATATTCCAATAGGTGTAAGAGTCGTGTATTACATTAATTGATTTAAAAAAATATTAAA
This sequence comes from Lactuca sativa, assembly GCF_002870075.4. Lineage (NCBI taxonomy): Eukaryota > Viridiplantae > Streptophyta > Magnoliopsida > Asterales > Asteraceae > Lactuca > Lactuca sativa. Next base: position 191,976,232 of record NC_056629.2, read on the forward strand.
CATTAAAGTGTAAATAAAAAATATTTTTTAATATACAATTTTAAAATAAAAAACAAAGAAACGTATTTATTGTAATTTAATATCATATATATGAATATTTAATACTTTACATATATATAAGATATATATTTTATACTTTACATATATAAGAATATGATTTTTATTTTAAAAATTGAAAAAAATCAAAAATTGACAAATGAATAATATTTATTTCAAAAGTACCACAAAATGACAAGTATCAAAACTCATGAGAGATTGATGTGACAATTTTTTTTCATTTATTAAGGAGGACTAGGGGTAAAACCCGTGTGTTACACGAATTGATTAAAAAAGAGATTAAATATTAAAATGTAAACAATAAATATTTTTTAAAATAAAATTTTGAAATAACAAAATAAAGGAATGTATTAATTGCAATTTAGTATCATATTTATTATATTTAATACTTTACATATATAAATATATAAATACTATGTGGTTTTATACAACAGCAACCAGTGGCGACCCCTTCCACCCCAACACCGATCAAATGATATGAGGGAACACTCCCGAAGTTTAACAAGTGTAACTATCATCATAATGGAGCTTGCCGTGTATTGCAATGCATCAATTGCAACAAAATGGGGCACACTGCTCGTGTCTGTAGAACCACCTCCACCACTGGAGCCAACCAGGTTTGCTATAGTTGTGGCGAGACCGGACACTATTATAGGGATTGTCTAAAAGGGAGGAACAACAAAAGCACCCGTGTCCACATCACTCTAAACCGGCACATCACTTCCACTGCCGACGCTGGTACAAGCCAGATATGTCATTTATGAAGTGAGATAGGACATCTCAAGAAGGATTGTACAATAACAAAGAACTCTGGCGCAGACAGTAATATACTAAGGATCACTGCCGCAGGAGAGACTACTCCGGACCCATGTTGAAATAATAGGGCGTTTCGTTATAGTAGACTTATAAAATGTTAAAAACTAGTGCAACTCGAGTCTTATCTTTTGCGAGATCCCGTCAGTCAAGGGACTCTCATACTGCGTATACTTGCTTTTGTTGTATACCATGTTCACAGCAGTAGTCTGGTAGATGAACTAAAGTACTGAGACTCTGTCAAAGTTACAACATTATGTTATTGTAACACCATTATAATCTAGTCTAACACCTTTTATTATGAGTAGTCCAAAATTATCATGTAACTTGAGTCAATTTGATCCTCATAGTGCCAGTCTCGTGCGGAAATTCTTTTTCCTCGTAATCACCTTTCTAGCGAAGCCGTCATTCCAGAACTCCGAATTACTCATGTGTGGAATATCTTATGTTTCATATCCTTCCAGAAGAAACTTCCCCGGAGTACCACTCGTACAGTACGTTAAGTTCAATCCGAAGACCCATACGGTTAATCTATTGCTGAAGAATGTATACTCAAGGGTGGTATATAATCAAGGTTCTATAGGTTTAGAATTGATGATTCTGCTTTAACTTCTTTTCCTTGTTTGTATGTGAGCTTAGAGAAGAATCATCTATTCGAATGACTTTTCAATCTTAATTATATACGACTCGTATATGCGAAGCTGTGATTGATGAACCAAGTATGACTTCTAATATGAACTTCAGGACGGAGACTACTCAAGACTACGAGTGATCGTGCTGCCAATCGAATAAACTTAGAATCCAATCAAGTGCTTTTCCTGCCGACCGGGACAAGAGATGCAGATAGGACAGAAGTACCTATCCTTTTCCTTAACTCATGAGTAATCGTACTTCCTTTTAGATGTTCCCGAAATCCATCCAGAAAAACTCCCCGGACTACCTCCACAACGTCAAGTTGAGTTCAAAATCGACTTAGTTCCAAAGGCTACCCCCGTAGCCAAATCGCCTTATCGTCTAGCACCCACAGAGATGCAAGAACTGTCTGGTCAACTTAACGAACGACCCAACAAGGACTTTATTAGACCAAGCCTCTCACCCTGGAGAGCTCCCATCTAGTTCGTCAAGAAGAAAGACGGATCATTTCGTATGTGCACCGACTATAAAGAACTCATCAAGCTTACCGTTAGGAATTGCTGCCCTCTGCCTTGCATAGACGATTTGTTCGACCAACTTCAAGGGGAGAATTACTTTTCAAGGATATATCTGAAATTCGGGTATCACCAGTTACGAGTGCTAGAGGAGGATGTCCCCAAGGCAACCCTCCGAACTCGTTTTGGACACTACGAGTTTGTAGTGATGCCATTCGAATTGACTAATGCACCCGCAATATTCCTGGACTCAATGAATAGAGTATGCCATCCTTACTTGGATCAATTCTTCATTGTCTTCATAGATGACATACTTATCTACCCTCGTAGTAAGGAAGAGCATAGTAAGCACCTATGTCCGATCTTGGAAACGTTACGATCAGAGAAGCTCTACGCGAAGTTCTCTAATTGCGAGTTTTGGATTCGAAGAGTCGAATTCCAGGGTCACGTTGTCAATGAGGAGGGAATTCATGTAGACCCTTCCAAAAATCAAGGCCATTGGAAACTGGTCAACACCAAAGACGCCTACAGAAATTCGCCAATTTCTAGGTCTCGCTGGCTACTATTGTCGGTTCATTCAGAACTTGTCTCGAATTTCAAAACCTCTTACAACTTTGACCCAAAAGGGAGTGGCCTTTGATTGGGAAGAGAAGCAAGAGAAAGCGTTCCAAAACGCCGAAGTGGGCCTTATGCACCGCACCGATACTATCCCTCCCAGAAGGAAAAATAGACTTCGTGGTCTTCCGCGATGCATCAAATCAAGGGCTCGGTTGTATTCTGATGTAACGAGGTAAGGTCATTGCCTATGCCTCCCGTCAGCTTAAGACACTCAAAGCCAGCTATGTAACATACGATCTGGAGTTAAGGGCAGTGGAAATTGCTCCGAAGGTCCGAAGATCATTCGGAAAACGATAGAGGAGATCGTTTAGATTCGTGAACGATTGAAAGCCTCTAGAGACCGATAGAAAAGCTACACAGACAAGAGAAGGAAACCTTTGGAATTCCAGGTGGGAGACCGTGTTCTTTTGAAAGTCTCACCATGGAAGGGCTTGATACGCTTCAGAAAGCGTGGAAAGCTAAATCCAAGATACGTAGGGCCTTTCGAGATTCTCGCTAGAATCGACCCAGTAGCTTACAAACTTAATCTACCCCGCAAACTTAGTAACGTACATTCTACTTTCCACATCTCGAACTTGAAAAAGTGTCTGTCTGATGAGACTCTTGTAATCCCACTCGACGAGATCGAGATCAACGAGAGCCTCAACTTCGTGAAAGAACCAGTAGAGATCATGGACCGAGAGGTCAAACAAACGAAACAAAGCGTTTCCCCGATAGTAAAGGTTCGCTGGAACGCCAAGCGAGGACCGGAATTCACTTGGGAGCGTGAGGATCAGATGAATTTGAAATATCCTCGTCATTTGTCTTAGTTATTTGTAACTATTTCTTACTTAAACTCGAATTTCGGGACGAAATTCCCTCTAACGGGGGGATGATGTGAAAACCGACAATTTTCTATCCTGTAAAGTCAAGCACTTCTTTAAAAGTCAAGCTTTCTTCTGCTAGCTTTTAGCACAGTTTAGAGTCCGTTTGAGCGGTCTGAGCCTTAATACATCAAAGGAATAAGTGAAAGGGAGTGCCAGTTGGATTGGTAAGCTACCAAAAAAGCGATAAACCCTCAAAGGAGCAGTTTACGGCCAAGACCTTGGAGTTTACGACCGTAAACTCAAAATGGCCGTAAACTCCATGCCTATATATGAAAAACTTGGCCATTTTCATTCATTATCACACTTTCCAGCCTAGAACTCGGGTTTGCTCTCAAGTATCATCAAGAACTTTCCTTCCAATCTTCAATCTAGTAAGTAGTCTTTCCATTTTCAACTTGATATCCTTCCATATCTAGTGAATACACATGATTTCATCCATGAAATCCTTTCATTTTCATAGATCTTCAAGTGTTCTACATTTCACCAAGAACACCAAGAACACACACTAGTGTTCTTGGAATTTAAACACGCTTACAAGCTTCTATATTGTAAGTACTCTTACCCTAGCTTGTTATATGTCTAAATGACTAAGTTTACACCTTGAAAACACCAAGAACTCAAAGAACAAAGGGTGTTTACGGCCAAGGCAATATCCCTTGGCCGTAAACTCAAATGATTGGTGCAAAGTTGCCTTAACTCATTCTTTAAGCCTTAGAACTAGGTCTAGAACATCTCCAAAGTGAACTAATGACCTTAAACATCAAAATGGCACACCTTACCATGATTTTACGGCCGTAAACACATTAGGGCTGAAAACCATAGGCCGTAAACTCAAGAGGAGTTTGCTCTTGGGCCGTAAACTCCATGGTACACCCCTACAACCCTTAGATGCAACCTTTTAGTACTTATAACACTTGAATCAAAGTGTTTTCCATGATCTAGGGTGTCTATACTTATTTAATTAGTTGTTTAATCACTAATTAGATACATATATGTGTCATTATATGTTAACTAGGGTCCGTACGTATGTTTAACTCTTCACTTGACACTTAGCATCATATACAGAAGTTTCATCCAAACCACTCACTGCAGGTGAGTTCATACCCCCTTAATCTACCTTTTTAAATGATTTTAAATGCTTTTATGGGGGGGGGGGGGGGAGAATACAATTGAAACATTATAGTTATTATATCAATCACATGTGATTAATAACTATCAAACAATTAGATTTACTATACTTTCAGGTGTTTTATCAAACAAACTACTTCAAACTGTTTACCAAATTTGTTTTACACGTTAAACTCTTTATCAAACTTGTTTTTTTATATGCCAAACTGCTTTTAAATCGTTTTATAACGTGACATCAAGGCATCGATATTTGTTTTTAAACTTATCAAAAGGTTTTACAAAAATTTCTTTTTAAACTTGTATATATTGTCAAAATCATGTCTAATACATATATAGTTATATAAGTAAGGTTTGAAAGACTTAGGACTGATGATTCACTTTATTTCCTGTTCCTCGTTTGGTTGTGGACTTAGAGTACCCGGTTTTTTGTCCGAGTGTCGTTTGATCCTTAGTTATATATATATATATATATATATATATATATATATATATATATATATATATATATATATATATAAGACATAAAAGTTTTTATCTCAGTGCAATACATTCGGCCATACAAAAATTTTACTAGTAAACTATAATATGCATAGTTTAGGATAATACTATTCATTACTTCTAGTTCAATGAAGCATACAAAGAGTCAGTTCATTCATGAGTCAATACTTACTATTATGAGAAACTATACAACTATACTATGATGAGAAACTAAGAGAACTTACTATTATGAGAAACATTACATATACATTTACTAGTAAACAAAAGGAACATACACCAACATAACATTTAGAATATGATATTTACTTCTGCATGACGCGGATTCCACCGTTGTCATGTTGATAACTAGAGTCTCGTGGAGGGAGAGCGGGCATTATTTGTATAGATCTATATGGAACAGACTATCCCGCACCCCGACTGTTAGCTACAGTCCCCGGTCGACCAAGCTAAGGGGTGACAAATGTCACTTTTATTTAGACGTCTTTCATCGTCGTGTTTTACAGTCGTCAATCAGTATGGTTACAAATCTCACCTTATCTTATAATTCATTGGCTTTAAGATAAGTAATATCAAGGTAGTTTCCGCATATGAACTACAGTACTAAATCATTTTCCCATTGCATTCACTTTGTGATCTTTTCACATAAATGGTAATGTATAAACTACATTTTGTTAATGATAGTCATATTTGGGAAGAATACACACTTTTGCAACAAACAAACATACATAACTTTGATGCCTTGGTAGAAGGCTACTTTTAGTAGAAAATATATGATTTTCTAGGAGATACAATTACTTATACAAACATTTACATTGTACATTTACCAACATTTTCTTCAAACCTATACTTACATGTATTACAAACATATACATCAAACACTTACAAACATTTTCATACAAACAATGACACTAAATACTTATGAGCTCACTAGCTTTTATGCTGATAAACTCTTTCAAAATAACTTGTATTCTCAGGGAACCAGTAAGACAGGTACACCCATGTAGCTTTTGAAGGACAGAGTGGACCCAAGTTATATATAAGCAACCTCCAATTAATTTATATATATACACATTGACATTACTATAGAAAAAATATGTAGAAATATGCAGCGCAAAGGATTCGAACATGGGTGGATGAATACCAAATGACGCCGTCCTTAACCAGCTGCCCTTCAATACTTTTGTTCATAAATGTCAATGATATTGAATATAATATAATCATACTAGATAAATAGGATGATTTTTGGGCCCCATTTTTTTGGGGCCCTGTGCGATGGAACACTTTGAACACCCCTAGGGCCGGCCCTGCTATTTCTCTATTATTCATCTAGTCAAGTTGCTTCGGTGAAGGCAACCCAAAAGGACCATGCTACAATCGAGTCAAGTACATACCAAATATAGTTATGGACTTAGACACTAATCCAACATAAAGTTGTACGGATGAAGTTATACGGGTAAATGAATATATGTATATATGGATAAAGTTATCTGACAAGGTTATAGTTAGCAACTGCATATACGGATAAAGTTGCACGTATATACGAATAAAGTTATTCCATAAGGTTCGACTATAAAAGTCATTAACTAAGGTGTGTGGGTATAATTGTGTGGAAAAAGTCGAGTATGTTCGATATGTATAAGCGTAACAATGTATGATATTCGTTTAAATAGGCGACGAATCTTTTGGGAGTGTACACAAGTACGTGTAAGAATCTAAGATATAAGTTTTATATCTTGTATATATATAAGGTTCGACTATAAAAGTCATTAACTAAGGTGTGTGGGTATAATTGTGTGGAAAAAGTCGAGTATGTTCGATATGTATAAGCGTAACAATGTATGATATTCGTTTAAATAGGCGACGAATCTTTTGGGAGTGTACACAAGTACGTGTAAGAATCTAAGATATAAGTTTTATATCTTGTATATATATATATATATATATATATATATATATATATATATATATATATATATATATATATATATATATATATATATATATGCACGATATAAGTTGAAAACTACATAACCGATAACCGTTTACGACACACGTTTTATGACAAGCTTTTTTATACATAAAATCATAGCACTTTTGTAGTAGAAAGATATGTCATTTTTATTAGTTATAATATATTCATAACAACTATAATATATCTATATAGAATATTTTGACTAGTTTATTTGCATATGAGGTGTTATTTAGCAAAATAGCATATATAAACTAGTTATGAATTTGTAAGTGTTTTTCATAAACCAAATAAGGTATCATGTATTCTCCCCCAAAATATATAAAAGCGTTAAAATGGGGTCGTAAACACTCACCCTTGATGTGTGAACTTGGACTAGGTTTTATTTGGTGAAGCGTGACGTGAGATATCACGAAACCACGATTATTGAACTTTGAAATTTTTATGGCACCGCTTTCTAACGAATTTACACTACAGGGGCAGTTTTGTAACTTAGCTAAATTATAGGGGTTGTTTTGGTTAAAATGAAATCATGTTTGAGAGTGGACTGATTTGTAAGGCTTATTAAAGGAGGGGTTGCTTTTGATTAAATTAAATCAAAGTTTTTGGGAAGGGGCTGATTTGGTAAAGTGATATACGTAAAAGGGTTGTTTTTGTTTAAAAGAAAGTTAAAGTTTGAGGGTCTTCCCTCCTTTCCTTTCTACAATCACAGGAATGAAAACCAAAACCAAAAAAATGGTCTCTTCTTCTGATCACGAACGAGGAACGAAAAAAAGAGAAGCACCTTCGTTACTTGGTTGATTGGAGAAAAAGAACACTAAGTCGGTGGTTTGGTGGTGATGGTGGGAGGCCTATCGACAATGGCAAGGTGGCACCAGTGGAGGTGTTCATGGTAGGTTTGATCGAAAAAATAGTGGAAGAAGGGTGGTGGCTAATCAGTGGTAAATGTTGGTAAGAACCACCTTCGATGGTGGTTTTTTTCTAGCCGAGAAAGAAAGCATTGGAGAGAGGGAGAGAACTAGAGAGACGTGGATGGTCAATTGGTGCTCAACCAAGGATACATCGGGTCTCATTTTATAGTGAAATGGAGGTCTTAACCATTTCAAGCACCATACTCCTATTGAAGGTGAAACACATCATTACTCCCATGCCTTGTACCCTTTGGTTAGATGTGTACATAATCAAAAAGAGGGTGATGGCGGGTAGTGTAGATGGGTAGGGGGTAGTACATGGCTGATTTCTTAAGCTAGTATGTACATGGTGAGGGTTGGATGATGTCATTAACCTCTATAAGTCCTAAAAACCTTCATAGATTTGTGTGCCAATTTCCCGGTGTCTATTTTTTTTTGAAAGTGAAGAATGATGGAGCCGAGTGCACTGATTCCAGAAACCCAAATAGATTAATTTTTTGAGTTGTAGAACTACGGGAAATCGCGTTCAAAATTTCGTGTCTAAATGACCCGAAACGTTCGATTTTTCGATTTTTTCAAATATTTTTGCTAAAAGTATTTTGAGTATGGAATTAAATATTAGACCATAGTTTGAGTCCAAAAATGCTCTCCGGATTTCCATCTAAGGCGTGCAAGTGCGTCAACGGAGCGATTCTATTTTAGCACTTTAAAGAAAATAAGTGTTTTACTCTTATAACTGTCGTATCTTTTGCATACAAACTCCATTTTTGACATTCTTTATGTTTTTGGAAACAGGGAAACATGTACTACGAGGCTAGCATGCTTGATTCTCTCACAAACACTTAATATGAAATTTGAGTTTTCAGACGTAATAAATAGGGTTACAGTTTGAGCTATTTGATTTGTTTGAGATTTTCCACATTTGGAAGTAATATACCATCTGGTATCTTATAATAGTTGTAATGAAACTATATATTATTCAAAATATGTAATAATGCTCAATAGGTCAAATTCCAAAGAGGTTCGCGGTGAACTTACTGGATATAGTTTTAGACCTAAATTTCGGGATGTCACATTACCTCCTTGTTAAAGGAATTTCGTCCCGAAATTATTAAGTTATAGACTATTTTGTTCCCCTATTGGAGGGAGCACCGCCGAACAGTTGCAGATGCTTTTGTTTCATCTGATCCTCGCGTTCCCAAGTAAACTCCGACCGTCTGTGAGAGTTCCATCGGACTTTTACTATAGATGTATCAGGATAGACCAGTAACTCAGTCTCAAATCCCGATACATCTTGGTTGCTCTATGGTGTATCAAAATCCTAGACTTGTGCACTTCTTCCAGTACAGTCTGCCTGACCCCACTAAAATCTGGCACCCGAACCCGTCCATATTGGGTCAATAATCCACGACTGCCAGTAGCAACCCTGTCTATCTCACCCCTGAGTCTCTCTTGTTTCCAGTTCTTTTTCTTGACTCCCTCAGCCTAAGTCTCCCTAATCCGATCAAAAAGCGGAGAATCAATTGATATCCTCATACATAGGCTCTTAATAGTAGAACTAGCCATGCATTCACTTTTTCGTCCCGGTTAACGAGATACCCCAAGAACTGGACCTCTCATAAACAAAACTCACACTTCAAGAACTCGGCATACAACCATTCTTATATCAAAACTCCCATAAGCTCTCGAAGGTGCTCTTCATGCTGCTCCCTGGTCTTGGAATATAGCAGGATATCATCAATGAAAATAATGACTGATCGATCGAGCATCGGCCTGCATACCCGATTCATTAAATCCATAAATGCCGTATGTAACACCCAAAATTTTCAAACAATTTTTCAAATTTCAAAAACATACTTTCATTCATAAATGTTATAAAAATGTCATTGTATCACATAATAATCCATAGTAACACAACCCAAGATCATAATATATAAAAACTCCTCATGTGTTTACTGATCATGCCGACGCCTTCACGCGATCCTCACTATTACCTAAAACACATAACACAACACTGTAAGCATAAATGCTTAGTGAGTTCCCCAAAATACCACATATAAGACATAATAGCCACTCGAGGCTGTAACTCTATATGACCCTCTGGTCAATATGTCTCAGTAGGACCCTCCAGTCTCATATCTCTGTGGACCCTCTGGTCCTAACTCTGAGGACCTTTCGGTCCTAACTCTGTAAACTCTGAATCATACATAGCACAAATCACATAGAAATCACATCATACAAAAACATACAAGATACTTTGTCACATAAATCTAATTACCACTCTTTGGTAAAGTATAGTGAGAAGACTCACCTCGGGTAACTCGGTAATCTCGAACTCGGTAAAATCTAGTCTAGCCTCCGTCTAATCACAAGGAATAAGCACTCTAATCAATACAAATCTCAAGGCTAGACTATTCCCTCTCTTATCACTCTCATAAGGGTAAAAGACCATTTTACCCCTCTCATGGCTCAAAGACCCTAAAGTTGACCAAACCCTAAAAGTCAACAAAAGTCAACTCTCCGGGTTACGCTGCGCGTACCAAACATGTACGCTGGGCGTACCAGATGACCTCCCAGAAATGGGGAACATGACCCCCTACGCCGCGCGTACTGGGATTACGCCCCGCGTAACTCCCATTTTTAGACTCCTTAGCTTTTGGGTCTTAAACTGTTAAGACAAACGTCCAACATTCAGATCTGGCCATACCTAAGTCTCTTAATCCATAAAGTTGGTGACGTTAAGCCTTTGCATGGATGAAATAGTCACCAACACCCATAACATTCCATTTCCAACCCTAGAAAGGCTCATAACTCAAGCATGACCCCATAACAACGACCAAGTTGGGATTTTTATGGATCTACAACACATATATCACTGAAATGGGACAGATCTAGGTCCATGGAGTCCCTTATGCTCATAAAGTCTCCACCTTTGGGACTTTTAGCCCTAGAAATGGTCCATGCAACACCAAACCAAAATAAATAGGAAAGTTTTGAGCTTTATACCTCTAGATGAAGCTCCTCCCTCTGAAGAACTCAGATCCAAACTTGCGCTTCAAGCCCTAGTCTCCACAAGCTCCTCTCCTTCCTCTTCACTAACACACAAAGGCACTTTTAGCAACACTCACACACAAGCTTAAGGACGATGGAAATGCTCTCTTAGGGTTTCACTCTCTGATATGGTGGCTGAGGATAAAGCCTTAGCATTCCTTATATAGTGCACAAGCCAAATATTAGGGTTTGCATCTAGGCCCGCTACGCCCAGCGTACCTAGGCGAGTCCGTGTCCAAATTAAGCGCATGAGTACGCGCAATGTACTCCTAGTACGCCCAATGTACTCATTTGCTACAATTTCCATTCAAGGGCTAGACTTTGCAACTTGGCAAAAGAGAAGGGTTAATATAGATTTACCTGAATTTCAGGATGTTACACTGTAGGCGCATTGGTGAGCCCAAATGGCATCATCACGAACTTGTAATAACCGTAGCGAGTCTGAAACGCGATCATCTCCACGTACTCCTCTCTAACCTTCATCTGATGATACCCCAACCTCAAATCGATCTTGGAGAACCAAGATGCACCGAACAACTAATCGAATAGGTCATCAATCCGCAGAAGGGGATAATGGTTCTTCACCGTTAACTTATTCAACTCTCGGTAATAAATGTACATCCAGTGTAAACCATCCTTCTTCTTGAAAAACAAAATCGGTGCTACCCACGGCGAACTGATCAGTCTAATAAAGCGCTTTCTCAACAGCTCCTAGAGATGAGAGGACAACTCCTGCATCTCAGGCAATGTCAATCGATATTGTACCTTGGTATTGGGAGCCAGACCTGGAACCAAATTAATCCTGAACTCAACCTGCCTTTGGGGAGGCACGTCGGGTAACTCCTCTAGGAACACATCAACAAACTCCTTAACAATAGGCACATCTGAAACCAAAACCTACATCCTGGCTCAAGTATCAACCATATACACAAGATAACCCATACAACCATGCTGAATATACTACCGAGCCTTAGAAACCAAAAAAAAGGTTGACCCAATCCTAGTACCCTCTCCATAAATAACCAATTCTACCCCACTTGGAGTTCGAACTACCACCCGTTGACCATAGCAATCAATCATAGCCCCAAACCTGCTCAACTAATCTTCCCTACTATCGCGCACACATGCCCCATGGGGATGGGAATCAGGTCAATCGGATAAGGTACCCCTAAAATCTCAAGACACAACCCTAATAAACGCTTGATGCAGAAATCCCGTTGATAGAAACTCGCAACGGATACTCCAACAACCCATAAATCATATCAAAACCCCTACTAAAAGACCGAGATAGAATGTACCGACTCGCACCCGAGTCAAAAAGCACAAGAGTAGGCAAGGAATTCACTAAGAAGTTACCTAGTAGAATGATAAACATAAGCATACCATAAAATAACTGACATAATAATAAATGGAAATGTACCAGTAACGACGTTCGACACCACCTTGTCCTCCTATGAGGTGAGCTGTAAAGCACGACCTCGAGCCCTCGGGGGCTCCGCCCTACCCTGACGTCCATCTGTAATCCCCGGGGTAGCAATATCTGACACCTGCATAGGCCTAGCGGAAAGTAAGGGAAACTCGGCCTTCACATGGCCCACATGCTCACAATAATATCAGATCTTGCTGCTCAGCGACGGAGCCTGCTGACGACATTCCTTCATAAAGTGTCTCTCCTGGCCACAATTGCGACATGCAGAAGAAGAATACCGGAAAACACCCTCATGAACCTTGCCACAAGTGCGATCCTTCTGTACCCCAAATATCGAATCATAGGGATTGAACCGCATCGCTGCAAGCTAAGACTTAATAGGAGCCTGCCTCGACTCCTTCGACTGCAACTTTATCTCAGTCTACCGCCGCCCCGCAGCCTTCTGAAGCTCAGCGAGGGAACCATAACTCTGGGTGGAAACAAACTGTCGGATATCCGTCTTGAGCATGCTCAAGTACTAGGTCATCTGATCCTGCTCAGAAGCAGCAAACTCAGGGCAACAAAGAGCCTTGTCAGTAAACATCTTGGTGATCTCCATCACCGTCTCAATCCCCTGCCTCAGATCCAAATACTCCTGATCCAACCTCTTCCTCTCCACCAAGGGAACATACCTTGTGTGAAACATCTCCAAGAACTGGTCCCATGTAACATCTCTCTGCTCAGGAGTGTAAGAGCCAGTCACCAATCCACCAATCCTTTGCCCCAGACCGTAGAAGGTTTTGGGCGCACTTGACCTTCTGGTCAGCAGGGCAAGATCATGTGAAGAAACAACCCTCCGCATCATATAACCACCTTATGTTTGCAATCGGGTCCCTGAACCCATCAAACTCCAGGGGCTTCATATTGTTGAAGTCCCGATATTGGAAGACTCTTTCCCTTCAAATCTCCACATTAGCAGCGACAACCTTAGTAAGAGAAGTGTGGTGATTGTCAAACAGATCAATCATGGAGGTCTTGATAGACACAAACATTTCTGGCATAGACCTCCGAGCATCCTCAATAACGATGATCTCCTGAATTTGATCATCAGTCATCCCTGACCTCTTATCACACCGCCGGACCATAACGGCGGAAACGTCCGGAGGCGGGTGACTTCATTGTGTAGTATCATAACAATTGCATATAAATGAAACATAGCCAATGCAAACATCATACATTGATATCAAAATTACATTATTTTACATCATGTTTATGTTCTCAAATTTTACACAAAAGAAACATCAGTAAGCAATTCCCAAAAATACAACAAAATAATCCCAAGTCCGCGATCCATAACCTGTTTATTGGTTTCCTAAAAATACAAGTCGTTTGAAAAGCGTCAACATAAAATTTTTTGGTGAGTTCATAAGCATTTTCGTATAAAATTTCGATGATGGTTTAGAAATCCAGAATATCCAATATTTTCTTATCAATATAGTTGTAAGTCTTGTTTCAAATTGAGTATAGTTGCATGTGTGTCTTAGTTCGTCGTTTACAAAATCGTATAAAATCGTTTCCTCTAGAAAATCCTATATTTTTTGATGTATAAATTAGTAGCTTTATCAAAACCATAACACTTGTGTGGAAAAGGTCTCATTTGAGGTAATCAAAACATAGTTGATTGTAAACCAAAGGTGAAATCTTTATAAATACATTTCTGATATATTCTAGTGAGTCGTTATAACCATACTAATATGACAGAGTGCCTGTTATGACGTTCTTCAGGCATCGGTTTTGTTTAAGACATTTGTCACCCTAGACTGGCCAGTCTGGCTGTAACGAACATCGAAGGTGCGGGGTGTCAACCCTGTATAGATCTATACACAAATTCCCGCTCCCCCGTCAGGGGCCTCTGGTTATAACTCTTACATTGCTTTAAGCGTACACTATTATATATAAATATATGTACTGTGAAGATTTGTCTAACTAGAATACTAACAGCTTCTTGAGCAAATCGTTGAAATCCATTATTTACTAAATAAATAATAATAGTTGTACTTTTTGACTAGATATGTCATTTTGTTTTGTTTCGTTTCGTTCGTTTGAAAATAATCCGCTTTGAATATTTATCCAATCGACCTAATATTAGCGAAGTCGACAAAATGGCTCTTCCTTTTATAAATTACGAGTGAGACCCAATTTGTTGGAAGGTGTCAAGTTAGATTTGTATAAAACTAAGACTTGTGTGAAGTTATGATAGCAGCTTTATGACATGAAAATATTTCTATTATAAGGGCTCCATTTGTTTATTTTCTTGATAAAATTATTTATATCAAGCATTTATGAATAATCACTAATAGTTTGCAAAAAGTCATTAATATAACATAGAGTTCCAAATTTCGAAACTTTCTAGAAATAATGTCAACTTTTCAAGATCTACTTCATCAACTTTTATTTCTAGACATGAAGTCATGAATGAAGGGAGTATGCTGAGCACACCCAAAAATTTGGGAGGCTCTTTTGTAAATAGGATATTCTTTATGTGATGATTAAAATATATCCCCTACTTCATGAGATTTGGGAAAATCCCACGTTCATGAAAAGTCATCGTAAAAATAATAATATTTTACCACACACACACATTTAGAATACAAATACATGCAATTATCCAAGGATTTAGACAAGATTTGACTTGTATTCTCCCAAAAAAACGATAAAAACTTTGAAAAAGGTAGGGTATGAAGCTCACCTTGGTTTAGCTTGCTGGGTGATTTGAAGAGTGTTAAGGAGCTTCCAAGTTCCAACACTTGAAGGGTTCTTTGAACTTTAGAATATCCTAAGAGTAATTTTATGTGTAAATATAATGAAGTCTTAGGAATATTATGGATAATCACTAGTCAAAGAAGGTGAGATACTTACAAAAATTTGGGAATATTTCTTTAAAGGAATGAGACTTGAAGCTTGAATGAGTTGAGAGCACCTCTTAGGAGTTTACTGAGTATGAAAATGAGAAGTGGAATAGGGGGAAAGGAGTTCACGTATCTAAATGGAGGGATAAGGGGTGACATGACACTTGCTTGGAGGACTGGTGTACAAGGCTTAGTTATCCATGGGTATTTTGTGTTTAACTAGGATTTGCATGGGAGAAATGGAGGATTTGCATCACATCATAAAGTCAAACCCCCTTATCTACTTAGATTCCTTTTATAAATCTTGGGTATTATTTTGTATAAATATGTTTAAAATAATCAATTTTGGCATAAGATAGGGGTTTAAGGGGTCTAAGACATGAAAAATACAAGTTTGGAGAAATTCCCGACGTCAAAATATCCTAAAATGAAGAAAAAGTCCGAAATGGACAAAAATCCGGAGTGTAGCCTTGTTCCCGCGAGGGTCCGAAGGGCATTAGGAGGTTCCCGAGTAAAAATATGGAGTAGAGGAGTGAATTCCGAAGTCAATAGTAAAATCTAGAGCATTCCCTCGGTTCTGGATTCAGGATGCGGAGTCAGTAGGTCCGGTCCGAGGTGCGAAGCAGGCTAGCGATTTCGAGACAAGGCACATGAGAGATCTTCTGGAGTTGTGAGAATGTCCGAAGCAGCTTGGCGTCTTCGGAATGGGGTTGTCCGGATGAGAGGCTTCTCCCTAGTCCATTAGAGGGTCCGAAGTAGGGAAGGGTTCCGGCCCAAGAGGGTTCCGGACCAAGAGGGTTCAGGACCAAGAGGGTTCCGGACCAAGAGGTTTCCGGACCAATAGGGTCCTTTTGGGTTTTCTCCTTCTATTTTGAGCTGTTTTCCACTAAGGAAGGTACATAGAGAGATTTGAGATACGTGGAGAGATTTGATATACTTGGAGAGATTTAGGAGAGACTTTGTTGGGGACCTTTATTAATTTTTTTCTTCATAGGGCAAAGACCTTAGACTTAGTTACATCCCATTTTGAGTGTTATACACCCCCGAAGGGTACATAATAGTGTTTTATAGAGTTGTTACTTCCCTTATCCTAATTAGGATCTAGAATTTTAAACATTTGAACTTTCAAGTGATACTTCGCATTAAGATTTAGAGTCATACATTAGTAAACGTAAGGTAACCTCTAACATATAAACACTAGTTGAGTTTACCAGGTTGACCCGATGACATTGAATTGACTTTGAATTGACCAAAAGCTTGCCGGTTGCCACACCTCTGCTCGCCACTCTCTCCAAACCCAGAACCATATCCTCTCATAAGTACCATAATGAATATAAACCAGAATATATTAGAATGCCACAATAAACATAGTTACAATAATGATATGAGATCAAACCTTTGGGGGTTGTGACTTCCTTGCTACTCATACGGGTCCTATGTTTTCAATTGTACGGGCCCATAATACCTTCCACACCTACCCGTATTTATCTCAAACATCGTTACAACTGCCCAACACACATTAAAACAACTAGTATATGCATACAACCTATACCCACTCTATCGAGAGTGACTAAACATTCCTTATCTAGATGGCTGCTCACACATGCACTCGTCCATGAAACTTACACCAACCTTGTAGCACTCGCGTATGATAATCATACACAACACTAGATTCTATAGAAAGTCAAATACTTGATTCCACCATAAGCCCACAACCAAACAAGGAACAAGAAATCAGGCTAAACCAAACTTTCTCATGTCACACCAAACCCAAGAACGGCGGAAACGTTCTGGGGCAGAGGACGTCATGTAAAGTATCACAACACAGTAAATGTAAATAAGCAAACAACATCATCCATCGCATTAAATATATAATTTTAATACAAGCGTGTTCTGTACAGTTTTAGACACCAAAAATATAATGTAAATCAAAATAATAAGATGAGTCTTGGATGCGCTCCATCTTCTCAAAAGCTGGCCTCGGTACCTGTCTACTGATGACCTGAGAATACAAGTTATTTTGAAAGAGTTTATCAGCATTAAGCTGGTGAGTTCATAAGTATTTTAGTGTCGGTGTTTGTTATCAAAATGTTTGAACATGTCTCAAGTGTCAGTTTGTAAAATGTAAGTAAATGTTTGTAAAAGTTTGAATCTCTTAGAAAAACCTATATTTTCTATTAAAGTAGCCTTCTACCAAGGCTTAACTGTTTTGTATGCTCGTTTGTTGTAAAAGTGTGTAATTTCCCAAGTGTAACTATTATTTAACAAAATATAGTTTGTACATTAATGTTTAAGTGAAATAATCACTAAATATTATAATGGGTAAATCATTGTAGTACTGTAGTGTTGTATTATAGGAACTACTGCTGTACTAACTACCTTAAACCGGATTTATATTAAGGTATCATGTGATTAATTACACCATACTATCGACTGGTAACAACGACATACGAATGGTCGTAATAACGGAATGACGTTTAGCACCCGCAGACCTGCAGGTCCGGCTGTAGCTAGCAGCAAAGTGTAGGATAGTCAATCCAGTATAGATCTATACGCAAACTCACGCTCTACCTTCAAGAGAATTCTGGCTACAACTCGCACCATGACATTTAAGGCATGCTCCGATACAGTGGATCACAATTGTTAACGTATTCATGTATATGTAATGTAATGTTACTCGTTCTTGTATCGTTGTATATGTTCTCGTCCTAGTATAGTTGTATATGTACTCATAGTAATAAGTATTTACTCATGAATGAACTGACTCATTGATCTAGAAATTGTAGTAGTATGATCCTGTGTTACCCCGATGGTAACTTACTAATGATGTGACTAATACGCATGAATATGGAATTACTTTTATGTCTATATATGTACATTTGATATATAATTAATATTGAAACGACCTTCGGACGGTTACCCGAAATCCCACCAGACCACATCCAAATCGAGAAAAAGGAAATAGGGTGGATGGCCTTCCTAAGCCCTTTAAACATTTCTTATATATCTATACATATATGGGCATGCAATTTATAAAGTATAACAAAGTTTAAATAAAAGTATTTGATGAGTAAAAGAGTTTGTAAAACATTTTGGAGTAAAGCAGTTTGATAAACAGTTTGAACAGTGATAAAATCATTGGTTTTCTAGTTATTAATCACATGTGATTGATGTAATAACTATAAGTATTCAACTTGTATCCCCCCATAAAAGTATTTAAAACATTTAAAAGTATTTGAAAGGTTAATTAAAGGGGTATGAACTCACATGTAGTGAGTGGTTCTGATGACAATGTTGGATTAGACGTTAGGTGCCAAGTGGTGACTTGAGTACACGTGCGAATCCTATTTAGCATATATTGGCACATATATGGATTTAATTAGTGTTATGAACAACTAATTGATGATTTTGGGACCACCTTAGGGACTAGTAAACACTTATAATGAAGTGTTATAATCATATATGATTGTATGAGGGTTTATAAGGCTATACAAGAGGGTGTATGGCCAAAATACACACTATATGTGTGTGTGCGGCCAGGTGTGCTGCTAGCACATGTGTGCGGACCTGTGTGCGGCCATGTGTGCTTCCAGGTGGTGTGTGCTGCCATGTGTGCGGCCAGATGATGATCTTGGTGTTCTTGGTACCTTTTATGATGATCTTCAAGGAGAATGGATGATACTTGAGATGATTTTCGTGTTCTATGCTTGAAGAAGTGAATGAAGTGTTCAAGAATGAACTAAGTGTGGCATATATATGTGGAGTGTGCGGTTGGGAAGGTGTGAGGCTACAAACAAGAGTGTGTGGCCGCACACTCAAGTGTATGGCTGCACACTCCATGTGTTGGAGTGTTTGGCCCGGTTTTGATTCCTACACTTCGAGTTAACCCTTTTTAACATTCCTACCTTGATTATCTCACATTTAGAATGCTTCATTAGACTCTAAAGGGGTACTACTATATAGTAAAATAAGTCTAATATTGGAAAGAATTGAAGAGTGCATGCGAGTAGTTTTTCGGGGTGTCACATCATCCCCCTGTTAAGGGAATTTCGTCCCGAAATTTGAGTTTAAGTTACTACATTAAATAACTAAGTAAAAAGATGAGGATATTTCAGTTTCATCTGATCCTTGCGTTCCCAAGTGAATTCCGGTCCGCGCTTGGCGTTCCAGCGAACCTTCACAATCGGGATACGGCTTTGCTTCGTCTGCTTGACCTCACGGTCCATGACTTCTACGGGTTCTTCCACGAAGTTGAGGCTCTCGTTGATTTTGATCTCGTCGAGTGGAATTACAAGAGTCTCGTCGGATAGACACTTTTTCAAATTGGAAACGTGGAATGTAGAATGTACATTACGAAGTTCGTTCGGTAGATTGAGTTTGTAAGCCATTGGGCCGATTCTTGCGAGAATCTCGAAAGGCCCAATGTACCTTGGATTTAGCTTTCCACGCTTTCCGAAGCGTATCAAGCCCTTCCAGGGTGAGACCTTCAATAAAACGTGGTCTCCCACCTGGAATTCCAACGGTTTCCTACGTTTATCGGCGTAGCTTTTCTGTCAGTCTCTGGAGGCCTTCAATCGTTCACGGATCTGAACGATCTTCTCCGTCATTTCCCGAATGATTTCTGGACCTGTGAGAGTACTATCAGAAGTTTGCCCCCTAGCTAATTGGGTATCACCCACCTCAGCCCAACACAGAGGGGATCTGCACTTTCGGCCGTAGAGGGCTTCAAATGGGGCAACATTGATGCTCGTGTGATAACTGTTGTTGTAGGAAAACTCGACAAGGGGTAAATGAGTATCCCATGCCTTTCCAAAGTCAATCACACAGGCTCTCATCATATCTTCTAGTGTTTGGATTGTAACGACCCGTTTCCGGTATGTTAATTAATTTGATTTGGGCTAAGTTTTCAAGAGGGACTCGGCGAGTTCTAGCCTGACTCGCCGAGTCGGGTCGTACATCTTGTGCACGCGGGAGCCGGCGACTCGGCGAGTCCATATCCTGGACTCGGCGAGTCCGTCCGTCTGGGTGAAACCCTAACTCCCCGGGTTTGCTCACTATTTAAACCCCATTATAGCCTCCATCTCGTCACTTTCCCCCCTGAGAGCACTGTGAGAAACCCTAAACCTTCCTCTTGTGAGCTTATAAGTGATCTTGTTCCATTTTGTGAAGGGGTGAAGAAGGAGAAGAAGAAGGAAGCAAGGAAACGAGTTCTAGTGCCAAGATCCAAGATCAAGTGCGAACTTATTGAGGTATTTTCGGAGTTCTCTTCTGGTTTCATGCTTAAACTTCCATTAGAGCTCTTTTAAGGGCTATTTGATGCTTGTTCCAAGCTTTATGCTTGCTTGATTGTGTTATTGAGCCGAAATACCTTTGGATCTGAGTGTTGGGGTGTTGAAGAGTCCAGATCCACTGTCTTTTTGGAGTTACATTGCTTATTAGCCATGGATCTACCCTTATTGTGCATATTTTAGTCTTATTTCCCTCATTAATGTGGTTGTGCACGTAAAGTTGGAAACTTTACGTGGTAAAACAGCTTAATGGACCTAGATCTATCATTTGCATGTGTTGGATTCAAGAGAAATCGAGTAAAAATATGTTGCATGGCGGCGACTCGGCGAGTCGGAGGAACGACTCGACGAGTCAGGTCGCGAGTCCCGAGTTCTTCAGTTTCTTCAGTGTCGAGTGTACGAGGTGAGTTAGGGAGTGGGCTCAGCGAGTTAATAGTAGACTCAGTAATGGAGGGACTCGGCGAGTTTGTTCATACAACTCGGCGAGTCCAAGGCAATCTCCTTGAGGATTAAGAACAACTCGTCGAGTCTGTTCATCTGACTCGGCGAGTCGGATGAAGATCATCTGAGTTCTTGGATCCAGAGGGTACTCGTCGAGTCGATGCCACACTCGACGAGTAACAGCAGGTAAGAGTTGAACGGAGAGTCTAGGACTCGGCGAGTCGGGTATCCCGACTCGGCGAGTCAGCCCTGAGTAAGTCAACTTTGACCAAGGGTAAAAGAGTCATTTTACCCTGAGTGTAGTGCTAGTGATTGATTGAGTGTGTTTATGGATTTGTAGCCGAGGAGATTCAGGAGCAGCAGCCGTTAGCTTTCCGAGCCGCACTCTCATCCGCTAGCTTACGAGGTGAGTTTTCCTTCCCGAAGGGGCGGGTCTAAGGCCACAATGCCGGCCCGTCCAGTTAATAGTAGTTTCCGGACTTCGGTCCGATGTAGTAGTTAGTATGTTTGATGCCTTCGTGGTTCAGACATGTTTTATGTGCTATGTGTATGTGTTTATGTTCCGGGCCACGGCCCGATGCAGTATGCAGTATAAATTGTTATGATATGCTATGCTATGTGCAGTCAGTCCCGGACCTCGGTCCGATGCAGGGGACACGGTCCCAGTTAGTTCCGGACTTCGGTCCGATGCAGTCAGTTCCGGACTTCGGTCCGATGCAGTTAGTTCCGGACTTTGGTCCGATGCAGTTAGTTCCGGACTTCGGTCCGATGCAGGGGACAAGGTCCCAGTCAGTTCCGGACTTCGGTCCGATGCAGTTTTCCGGGTCCCGACCCGATGCAGTGGGCAAGGCCCAATATGTGTTTATATGTTGTTGTATGGTATGTGGTAAGTTGGGGGAGCTCACTAAGCTTCGTGCTTACAGTTTCAGTTTTGGTTTCAGGTACTTCCGCAAGCAAAGGGAAGAGCTCTGGATGACGGCATCGCACACACCACCGTTTCAGCTTTAGTTTGGATTTGATTTAGTTGTTGTTTTGGATATAGCATGTTACATTTTCCGCACAGTACTTTATTATCTTTTGGGACATATCACGCATGGTTTATCTATATGATACTCCGATTATAGTTTTGATGGTATTAAAAACGAAATTTTTTTTGGGTCGTATTTTTGGGTCGTTTCAAGTTGGTATCAGAGCCCTGGTTTGAGGGATTCGGATACACTCTCGGGTGTATCTGAACTCAAACTAAAGGGAAATAAAAGATTTTTAATAAAATGTTTTTACAAAAGAATTTTGAAAACACTTAGAAGGAAAAGAATTGTTTTAAGAAAAAGGTGTGTGCATGCGGTCGACCGAGCTCAAGTAAGTACTCCCAAATTACCCATACAAGTTATTTGTTCAATTTCAGTTTAGTAGAACAGCATGCTAGAATAGGACTAAGGGTGTAGGAGAACGCCTTATGTGCCTGCTTATGTGTTACAGCTCTATGCATATTGCATGCTAGAATTGAGTAGACAGCAGTAGGATAGCCTGTTTAGGTTACGCCTGATCGTATGAGCTTAGCATCCTATGCTAGTGCAGTTTCTTGTTATAAGAATAGCTTGCGTGAGTCTGTTTCCCTTGTCCGAATGCTGCTTGCTTTGTGCTTAGTGGGATTCCGAGTAATGGGAGTTAGCCATTAGGTGGACACGTCACACCACATGTAATCAGGTTTGAATAATCCCAGAGTGCTGGAACTGGCCCTACTGCGCAGCTCTTGTTTGAGTCCAACCGTTGTAGGGACGGATCTTTTACTTGAAGGATTATCCGATCCTCATCACATGTGATGGTGTTCAGGTGATGGCTAACTGGCAGTGCAAGGAGACCTACAGCAGCTGAGGACCAGTCGTATTGAGCTCGAGTTTTCTCTAGGGCAAGCCTAGGGTGAGAGTAGCAGGGAATAGCAGCAGTAGAAGTGACTTGGGGAAGTCGAGGCAGTTCTTGAGGAAAGTATGGATAGATGTGGAAGGTAGTAGGGGCCCATACTACTGGAAGCAGAGGATCCGTATTCGAATCAAGGAAGGCCAAGATTAGACCAGGAAGCTAGTAGTCGTATCATGATCCCTTGAAATATTTCAATGTTCTGATGTTGTTATGATATGTTTCAGAATGGTAGTTTTGCGTCCGAGGCCAGCAGCCGGCAGTTCAGATGCCGGAGGAGGATCAGGATCGGGATCCGACCCGGAGGTCGGACAGATCGATGAGCAGACCAGAGAGTTCCTTTCTTCTGAGATTACTCGCATCATACTTGAGCAGACTCCTGTGATCTTCGGTTCGATCAAGGAGGGCATTTTGGAGATGATGGATGAGAGACTGAGTACCTTCCGTACTGAGATGGCGGCCGTGATGGGGTCGCGCACACTCACTTTCAGGGAGTTCAGGGCATGCGGGGCTCCTGACTACCACGGGGCACGGGACCCCATAGCGAGTACCAGGTGGTTGGCGGATGTGGCCAACGCATTCCGCACTAGCAGATGTCCCGAGGGGGACAAGGTCAGATTGGCGTCCTGTCTCCTGAAGGACAGGGCACGTGACTGGTGGGAGGAGGTAGGACATACCATCGGGGATGATGCGGCATTGGATGCCATGACCTGGGCTGATTTCTCTACCAGGTTCAGAGCGGAGTTCGCACCGGTCATTGAGGTGCAACAGTTAGCCAGGGAGTTCCAGGATCTTACCCAGACTACCGAGACGGTGGCGGAGATCACCGCCAAGTTCAGGGAGCGGGCCCTTCTTGTTCCTCAGTATGTAGCAGACGAGGAGATGAAGAAGGCCCGTTATCACGAGATGTTGCGGAGCGACATTCGTATGTTTGTGAGCCGGTCCAGTTGCAAAACACTGGACGACATGATTGCTAGAGCCAGAGAGAGGGAGATTGATCTCGAGATGGAGAGGAAGAGGAAACCGGAGGCGGTTTCGGGTGCAGGCAGTGTGGGCAAAAAGCCCAAGGTTTCAGATCACAGGTCCAGGGGTCAGCAGAGCCACGGTCGATGTGGCAAGTGTGGGAGGTTGCACGAGGGGGCGTGCAAGGCAGGGAGTTCCGGCTGCTACAAGTGCGGTCGGACCGGACATATGAGTAGGGATTGTACGGCCCCTGCCACTACGGTTACAGCATCGGATCTGATTTGCTTTCAGTGCAATCAGAGGGGACACAAAAGGTCCCAGTGTCCCAGTTTAGCTGCAGCAGGGAAGGTGCATGCACCCGCCCCTGCTACTTTGAGGATCACAGATGGCCGTCAGGGCCGAGCTGATGCGCCGGTGGCGAAGAGCAGGGCATTTCAGATGACAGCAGAGGAGGCGCGAGCGACTCCTGATGTGGTGACGGGTATGTATATTTCTTTCATCTCTTAATTATTAATATATCGTTTGAATATTATTTGATGGTACGCTTTATTTAGGGTCGTTCTCGGTGAACGGCATCCCTGCTTTGGTATTGTTTGACTCGGGGGCCACCCGATCATTTGTATCGCTTGCGCTTAGCAAGAGGTTTAGCAGAGCTCCGGGGGAACTGGATTGTCCGTTAGAGGTTGAGATAGCAGATGATAGGACCGTGAGGGTCGACAAAGTATATAGAGGGTGTTCCCTTCAGATATTTGAGGAGCAGTTTTCAGTGGATTTGGTTCCGATTCCCCTGCGCGGGAATAAAGTTATTGTGGGAATGGATTGGCTAAGCCCCAATGGGGCGGTGATTGATTGTGAGCTTCAGCTAGTGAGGGTTCGCACTCCCAGTGGGGGAGAGATAGTGGTTCAGGGCGAGAGGCCCCAGCGAGGATTGACCTTCTGCTCTGCCGCTAGGGCGAGGCGCTACGTTCAGCAGGGCTGCGCCGGTTATGTAGCCTACGTCTTGGATGCTCGGGATAAGGGCAAGACGACGATCGATGATGTTCCTATTGTTCGAGATTACCCGGATGTGTTTCCCGAGGATTTGCCGGGGATACCTCCTGAGAGGCAGGTTGAGTTCAGGATCGATCTGGTTCCTGGTGCGGCTCCGATAGCCAAAGCACCATATCGACTTGCTCCCCCTGAGATGCAGGAGTTGTCTACACAGCTTCAGGAGCTGTTAGACAAGGGTTTCATTCGACCGAGCAGTTCGCCTTGGGGAGCGCCGATCTTATTTGTGAGGAAGAAAGACGGGTCGCATCGGATGTGTATTGATTACCGGGAGTTGAACAAGGTAACGGTGAAGAACCGTTACCCACTTCCGAGGATAGATGACTTGTTTGATCAGCTCCAGGGAGCGTCTTGGTTCTCCAAGATCGACCTACGCTCCGGTTACCACCAGATGAGGGTCAGGGATGAGGATGTGCAGAAGACTGCTTTCAGGACCCGGTATGGTCATTATGAGTTTGTGGTGATGCCATTTGGGCTCACCAATGCCCCAGCCGCGTTCATGGATCTCATGAACCGCGTGTGTAGAACGATGCTGGATCGGTCAGTGATAGTGTTCATCGATGACATCTTGGTGTATTCCAAGACGCAGGGACAGCACGAGGAGCACCTGCGGGAGGTGTTGGAGACTTTGAGGAGGGAGAGACTGTTCGCTAAGTTCTCCAAGTGCGAGTTCTGGTTACGCGAGGTGCAGTTTCTTGGGCATCTCGTTAATCAGAAGGGTATTTTGGTTGACCCGGCCAAGATTGAGGCCGTGATGCAATGGGAGGTCCCGAGGTCTCCATCTGAGATTCGGAGCTTCCTAGGATTGGCAGGGTATTATCGGAGGTTTATTCAGGATTTCTCCAAGATAGCAGTGCCGCTCACCCGACTAACCAAGAAGTCGGTAGTTTTTCGTTGGGGGCCTGAGCAGCAGGCGGCGTTCGAGACTCTCAGGCAGAGATTGTGCGAGGCTCCGATCCTTACCTTGCCAGAGGGTGTTGAGGATTTCGTGGTCTATTGTGATGCTTCGATCACAGGTATGGGAGCAGTGTTGATGCAGCGAGGCCATGTGGTGGCTTATGCTTCGAGACAGTTGAAGCCTCACGAGGCTAATTATCCTACCCACGACTTGGAGCTGGGGGCAGTTGTATTTGCCCTCAAGATTTGGAGGCATTACCTGTATGGGGTCCGCTGTACTATCTACACGGACCACAAGAGTTTACGATACCTTATGGATCAGCCGAGTTTGAATATGAGACAAAGGAGATGGTTGGACGTGCTGAAGGACTATGACTGTGAGATCCTGTATCATCCAGGGAAGGCCAACGTGGTGGCCGATGCCCTGAGCCGCAAGGTGTCGGCGGCCCCTATCAGGGATTTGTGTATGAGGATGACGGTAATCACTCCTTTGTTGGAGCGGATCAAGGAGGCTCAGATGGAGGGTCTCAAGGAGGAGAGGCAGAAGTGCGAGAGGATAGTGGGTCGAGTAGCTTCGTTCGACTACGACAGTCGGGGTATGATGACGCTTCATGGTAGGGTGTGGGTACCGTACTGGGGTGGGGTACGGCAGGTATTGATGGACGAGGCTCATAAGTCTCGATTTTCTATCCATCCAGGGGCGACGAAGATGTATCGAGATCTTCGACCTGATTATTGGTGGCCCTGCATGAAGCGGGACGTCGCTTGGTACGTTGAGAGGTGCCTGACCTGCCGAAAGGTCAAGGCGGAGCACCAGAGACCTCACGGCAAGATGCAGCCGTTGGATATTCCCGTGTGGAAATGGGAGGACATCACCATGGATTTTATCACCAAACTTCCCAGGACCGCACGTGGAGTAGATTCGATATGGGTAGTGGTGGATCGGTTGACGAAGAGTGCCCATTTTATTCCGATCCAGGAGAGTATATCGGCGGAAAGGTTAGCCGATATCTATGTGCGAGAGATTGTGGCACGTCATGGAGTGCCGGTATCGGTAGTGTCGGACCGAGATGTTCGCTTCACGTCCAGATTCTGGAAGCGGTTTCACGACGAGATGGGTACTCGTCTCCATTTCAGCACCGCTTTTCATCCTCAGACTGACGGGCAGAGCGAGAGGACGATTCAGACTCTCGAGGACATGCTTAGGGCATGCGTTCTAGATTTTGGGGGCTGTTGGGATACGTATCTTCCATTAGCGGAATTCTCGTATAACAACAGCTATCATGCGAGCATTGATCGACCTCCTTTTGAGATGTTATATGGCAGGAAGTGCAGGACCCCGATTTGTTGGGGCGAGGTCGGTCAGCGGGTTATGGGGAGCACTGAAGTGGTGCTCAAGACGACGGAACTGATCCAGCAGGTCCGTAGTAGACTGCAGACTGCGCAGAGTCGGCAGAAGAGCTACGCCGACAAGAGGCGTTCAGACTTGGAGTTCCAGGTAGGAGACATGGTTCTTCTGAAAGTCTCACCTTGGAAAGGTGTCATCAGGTTCCGGAAGAGGGGCAAATTGGGCCCCAGATTTATTGGTCCTTTCAGGGTTTTGGCCCGGGTGGGTCGGGTTGCTTACCGGTTAGATCTTCCTGAGGAGCTCAGTTTGATACACAACACCTTCCACGTGTCGCAGTTGAGGAAGTGTCTAGTGGACGAGACAGCGGTCGTTCCCTTGGAGGATATCCAGGTCGATAGCGGCTTGAATTATATCGAGAAGCCGATAGCAATTTTGGAACGGAAGACCAAGACCTTGAGGAACAAGGTAATTCAGCTGGTAAAGGTGCAGTGGCAGCATCGGAAGGGGTCTGAGTGGACATGGGAGGCTGAAGAAGAAATGAGAACGCACTACCCGGAGTTATTCGCAGATCCAGCCGTAGCAGACCCGTTTCTGGTATGTTAATTAATTTGATTTGGGCTAAGTTTTCAAGAGGGACTCGGCGAGTTCTAGCCTGACTCGCCGAGTCGGGTCGTACATCTTGTGCACGCGGGAGCCGGCGACTCGGCGAGTCCATATCCTGGACTCGGCGAGTCCGTCCGTCTGGGTGAAACCCTAACTCCCCGGGTTTGCTCACTATTTAAACCCCATTATAGCCTCCATCTCGTCACTTTCCCCCCTGAGAGCACTGTGAGAAACCCTAAACCTTCCTCTTGTGAGCTTATAAGTGATCTTGTTCCATTTTGTGAAGGGGTGAAGAAGGAGAAGAAGAAGGAAGCAAGGAAACGAGTTCTAGTGCCAAGATCCAAGATCAAGTGCGAACTTATTGAGGTATTTTCGGAGTTCTCTTCTGGTTTCATGCTTAAACTTCCATTAGAGCTCTTTTAAGGGCTATTTGATGCTTGTTCCAAGCTTTATGCTTGCTTGATTGTGTTATTGAGCCGAAATACCTTTGGATCTGAGTGTTGGGGTGTTGAAGAGTCCAGATCCACTGTCTTTTTGGAGTTACATTGCTTATTAGCCATGGATCTACCCTTATTGTGCATATTTTAGTCTTATTTCCCTCATTAATGTGGTTGTGCACGTAAAGTTGGAAACTTTACGTGGTAAAACAGCTTAATGGACCTAGATCTATCATTTGCATGTGTTGGATTCAAGAGAAATCGAGTAAAAATATGTTGCATGGCGGCGACTCGGCGAGTCGGAGGAACGACTCGACGAGTCAGGTCGCGAGTCCCGAGTTCTTCAGTTTCTTCAGTGTCGAGTGTACGAGGTGAGTTAGGGAGTGGGCTCAGCGAGTTAATAGTAGACTCAGTAATGGAGGGACTCGGCGAGTTTGTTCATACAACTCGGCGAGTCCAAGGCAATCTCCTTGAGGATTAAGAACAACTCGTCGAGTCTGTTCATCTGACTCGGCGAGTCGGATGAAGATCATCTGAGTTCTTGGATCCAGAGGGTACTCGTCGAGTCGATGCCACACTCGACGAGTAACAGCAGGTAAGAGTTGAACGGAGAGTCTAGGACTCGGCGAGTCGGGTATCCCGACTCGGCGAGTCAGCCCTGAGTAAGTCAACTTTGACCAAGGGTAAAAGAGTCATTTTACCCTGAGTGTAGTGCTAGTGATTGATTGAGTGTGTTTATGGATTTGTAGCCGAGGAGATTCAGGAGCAGCAGCCGTTAGCTTTCCGAGCCGCACTCTCATCCGCTAGCTTACGAGGTGAGTTTTCCTTCCCGAAGGGGCGGGTCTAAGGCCACAATGCCGGCCCGTCCAGTTAATAGTAGTTTCCGGACTTCGGTCCGATGTAGTAGTTAGTATGTTTGATGCCTTCGTGGTTCAGACATGTTTTATGTGCTATGTGTATGTGTTTATGTTCCGGGCCACGGCCCGATGCAGTATGCAGTATAAATTGTTATGATATGCTATGCTATGTGCAGTCAGTCCCGGACCTCGGTCCGATGCAGGGGACACGGTCCCAGTTAGTTCCGGACTTCGGTCCGATGCAGTCAGTTCCGGACTTCGGTCCGATGCAGTTAGTTCCGGACTTCGGTCCGATGCAGTTAGTTCCGGACTTCGGTCCGATGCAGGGGACAAGGTCCCAGTCAGTTCCGGACTTCGGTCCGATGCAGTTTTCCGGGTCCCGACCCGATGCAGTGGGCAAGGCCCAATATGTGTTTATATGTTGTTGTATGGTATGTGGTAAGTTGGGGGAGCTCACTAAGCTTCGTGCTTACAGTTTCAGTTTTGGTTTCAGGTACTTCCGCAAGCAAAGGGAAGAGCTCTGGATGACGGCATCGCACACACCACCGTTTCAGCTTTAGTTTGGATTTGATTTAGTTGTTGTTTTGGATATAACATGTTACATTTTCCGCACAGTACTTTATTATCTTTTGGGACATATCACGCATGGTTTATCTATATGATACTCCGATTATAGTTTTGATGGTATTAAAAACGAAATTTTTTTTGGGTCGTATTTTTGGGTCGTTTCATGGATGGTCCTCTCACTTTGTCCGTCGGTCTGAGGATGGTAGGCTGTGCTTATGTCTAGCCTTGTTCCTAGGGAATGTTGCAACGATTGCCAGAATCTTGAGGTGAACCTACTATATCTATCGGAGATATTGGATATAGGAAAACCATGTAGTCGCACGATTTCCCTAATGTATGTTCTCGTAAGTTTCTCCATCTTATCGGTTTCCTTGATAGGTAGGAAGTGTGCAGACTTGGTCAATCTATCGACGATGACCCATATGGTATCAAGTCCACCCGTTGTCTTGGGCAACTTGGTTATGAAATCCATAGTGATCTGCTCCCACTTCCATTCTAGGATCTCTGGTTGTTGCAGTAAACCAGAGGGTTTCTGGTACTCGACCTTGACCTTTGCGCAAATAAGGCATTTACTCACGAAGGTAGCAATCTCTGCTTTCATATTAGGCCACCAGTATAGCTTTTTAAGATCTAGATACATCTTATCTGAACCTGGGTGGACGGAATATCGAGTGTTGTGCGCCTCGGTCATGACCAAGTCTCGTAAACCACCGTGCTTCGGGGTCCAGATCCGGTTCATGAAATATAGGGCTCCGCCACCCTTGGCTTCTAAGTTCTTATCCATTCCTCTGAGGGATTCACTCGCCACATGTTCAGGTTTCATAGCTTCAAGTTGAGCCGCCTGAATTTTTTTAGACAAGTGCGAATGGATAGTCATTGTCAACGACTTGACTCTTCGACCAGAATATTCCTTTCGACTTAGGGCGTCCGCTACTACGTTGGCTTTACCCGGATGATAACGAATGTCGCATTCGTAGTCATTGAGTAGCTCGACCCACCGTCGTTGTCTCATGTTGAACTCCTTCTGATAGAATATGTGTTGTAAACTCTTGTGGTCGGTAAAAATAGTGCTTTTTGTGCCGTACAAGTAATGTCTCCAGATCTTCAGGGCAAACACAACTGCCCCCAGCTCAAGATCATGTGTGGTCTAGTTGACTTCGTGTGTTTTCAGCTGTCTCGAGGCGTAGGCGATGACCTTACCTCGTTGCATCAGGACACAACCGAGCCCTTGGTTTGACGCATCGCAATAGACCATGAAGTCTTCTATTCCTTCGGGTAGGGATAGTATTGGTGCGGTGCACAAAGCTCGCTTGAGCGTTTGAAATGCTCTTTCTTGTTTCTCTTCCCAGTCAAAGGCCATGCCCTTCTGGGTCAGTGTTGTAAGAGGTTTCACAATACTGGAGAAGTTCTGTATGAATCTGCGGTAGTAGCCAGCAAGACCTAGAAATTGACGAATTTCTGTAGGCATCTTTGGTGCTGACCAGTTCTCAATAGCCTTAATTTTGGATGGATCCACGTGGATTCCTGTGTCCTAAGAATTCGAATCTTCGGATCCAAAATTCACATTTTGAGAACTTCGCATAGAGCTTCTCCGTTCGTAAAGTTCTTAAAACTTGTCGTAGGTGCTTTCCATGCTCTTCCTTACTCTGGGAGTAGATCAGGATGTCGTCAATAGAGACAATAACGAACTGATCCAAGTAAGGTTGGCATACTCTATTCATCAAATCCATGAAGACTGCGGGCGCATTGGTCAATCCGAATGGCATCACCACGAATTCGTAGTGTCCGTAACAAGTTCGGAAGGCTGTCTTCGGCACATCCTCCTCTAGCACTCGTA
The DNA here is from genome assembly GCF_002870075.4 of Lactuca sativa. NCBI lineage: Eukaryota > Viridiplantae > Streptophyta > Magnoliopsida > Asterales > Asteraceae > Lactuca > Lactuca sativa. Next base: position 192,007,810 of record NC_056629.2, read on the forward strand.
ACTGGTGATATCTGGATCTCAGATTAATTTTGGAAAAATAATTCGCCCCTTGCAGTTGGTCAAATAGATCGTCTATGTGAGGCAGAGGGTAACGATTTTTGACCGTCAGTTTGTTGAGTTCCCTGTAATCGATACATATACGGAATGATCCGTCTTTCTTCTTAACAAACAAGACTGGTGCTCCCCAAGGCGAGAAGCTTGGTCTTATGAAGCCCTTGCTGAGCAGTTCGTTAAGTTGACCAGATAATTCTTGCATCTCCGCTGGTGCTAATCGGTAGGGCGACTTAGCTACTAGGGTAGCTCCTGGAATTAAGTCGATTCTGAACTCGACCTGTCTTTGCAGAGGTAAACCTGGTAGCTCTTCTGGGAAAATGTCGGGGAAGTCGTTCACTACTGGGATGTTCTTTAGTTCTTTCGTTTCGAGGCTCGTATCGACAACGTGAACAAGGAATGCACGATATTCCTTACGTAGATATTTCTGTGCTTGAATACTGGAGATAATACGAAGACTTGTACTGGGTTTGTCGCCGTAGACGATAAGAGTTTCGTTAGACGGGAGGTTTAGACGGATTGCTTTCTCGAAGAACATGATGTCGGTGTGATGAAGACTCAACCAATCCATGTCGATGATAACGTCGAAGCTTTTAATTGAAACTGGCATGAGGTCGATTGGAAATGAATGGTTATCTAGAGTTAGGTTGCATCCTAAATATATACTCCTGGTGCTTTCAGTTTTCCCATTAGCCATTTCGATCGTGAATTGTTCTTTAAGTGCGTGCGGTTGATGTTTAAGTATGTGAGCAAATTTATGGTTCACGAAGCTTCGCTCCGCTCCACTATCGAACAAAATGCATGTATAGGAGTTATCGAGAAGGAACATACCAGTCACCACCGTCGGGTCAGCAACCGCTTCCCCATGGCTTATTGCCAGTACTCTCCCCGATCCACCTGCATTCTTTGCTTTGGGGCAGTCCCTCTTGTAGTGGCCTACTTCACCACATCCATAGCAGGTTGGGCTCGCGCCTGAGCCGGGGACTTGGGCGATCGGTCTCGCCGAGAATTTATAGAAATGGACGGTGTGTCCTTTCCTGCTGCAGTTAGAGCACTACATTTCACGGCAGGGGCCGTTGTGGTGGATGTTGCATTTGTTGCACTTAGGCAAACTTCCAGCATACTGCCTTACCGGGGCAGTATCAGCAGCAGGGGTTATCGCAACATGTACAGCCACAATTTGCTGCTTTTTAGCAGCTCGCTGTTTCTTCTTGTCTTCCCAGAACTTCCGCTTAATGTCAGCGGGTTTGGAGGGTTCCGGGATGGCTAGGGTGGTTGTTGTTGCAGGGGTTTTGACTCCGTGGTCAATGAGTCGCTGTGCCACTCGCTTGGCACTGTCGAAGGTAGCGGGGTTGGATGCTAGGACATTCCCATGATATGGAGGCACTAGCCCCCATATGTACCTTTCGATCTTTTTCCCCTCAGTGGGAACCATATTGGACAGAGAGCCGCCAGTTCACTGAACCTGGCGGTATAAGCGACCACGTCGGTGCCCTTCATGGTCAGGCTCCACAGTTCCTATTCCAATTTCTGGATTTCACCCCTCGGGCAATACTCCCCAATCATGAGGTCTTTCATCGTTTCCCAGTCCATGTCGTTGGCTACGACGAGGGTTAGAGCTTTAACGTGGCCGTTCCACCACGTCAGGGCCTTTCCTTCAAAGGTGCATGCGGCATATTTGACTTTGCTCATAGCAGGGCATGAACAGATTTCGAAGACTGATTCAATCTTCTCGAACCATTGCGAGAGGGCAATGACTCTGTTGGTGCCATGGAAAGGCTTCGGCTTGCAATTGGTGAAATCCTTGTAGGAGCACTCTTTCGAGCGCACAGGGGTTTCAACCGGACTGGAGTTAACAGGGGTTCCACCTCTGCTGGCGTCAGTAGAGTGATACTGAGCCATGGCAGTTGCCACTGCTGCGGCTACGGCAACATTCAGAGCTGCAGTATCGATGACCGGAGGCGGAGGAGGTGGTGGAGGTGCAGGGTTATTCCGGGGAGATTTGCGAGGAGGCATCTTTCAGCTATAAGTTTATAAAGACAGATACAATGGTAAGAATCAATTGTAAGCAAGTTGAGAGTGACACATGGACTAAATAGCCACAGTCCAACAGTTGAATGAGTGTACGAATTAAATTCACAATAGGGAAGAATAGTAGGAAAACGCAAGTGTAAATTTTTTCTCACAGACTAGTTAGCTGTCAATAATACTGGTATTATTGATGTAATGGGTTCAGGGGAAAAATCGACCTAACAGTAGGTCTTACATCATACCATACGGAAAATTTTGACAGTTACTAGATTCCTAGTTAGCGTACTGAGAGTTAGGAATATTTTACAGACAAGCGCTACTTAGAGCACAGATGTTAAAGGCTATTCATTAACCAGAAGACAGAGATGTACTAGACATCATCTAACGGCGATGGGAATTCCTCGGGCGAGCCCGGAGGTTTGACCCTTGACGAAACACCTCTTGAAGGTGTCGCTCCTGAGCCCTCTGGCGGGCTTGAAGTTCCAAGACTTCAGCTCAGGAGGCAGCCAGCTGTTGCTGCAGGGTTTCATTGGTTCTCCGGGTCCGTTCCATGTCTTCATCAAGACGACGGATGCGGACTGTGTTGACACCAGAGTTGGCATCAATCTCCATGACCCGGTCGATGGCTGCTCGACCTTGCTCAACATTACGAGCTATTCTGCGGATAATGACGGGCAGAGCTCGGTCAGCAGAACCACCTTCACTGACGTTGTAAAAGCTTCGGTCCCCAAAGTAAGGTAAGGGTTGACCCTGTTCATCACTCCAGCGATTCAAGTTTGTTGCCCACAAGGGAGTAGGACCTGGAAAAGCTGGTCGGGGGTTGTTGTTAGGGGCTTGACCCACTAGCGGTAGGTTGTTGACTTCAGGCTCGGAGTCAGATCCATCAGAAAAGCCTTCTGCGAGGTGATCATCCAAAGGGATTGGATGCTCATCTTCGGGCTCTTCTTCGATCCACCCGACATTGCCTTCATTTGGAAAGTACGGGTCGCCGTGATGGAATCTAGCCATTTAAATCTACGCGAGAAGAGAGGTATAAGAATATAGTATACATGTAGCTAGTAGTACAAAATACACCTATAGTATTTTAAGTTTAAGTTCTACTGATCTTCTTGTGGTATTGTTGGTAAGTTTTTAGACTTGTTAACACATCACAACCATTCTAGGGCATATTCTAATCACTCCTCGGACCAGCATAGTTGATCAGGCTATGCCATTCCCAGGACTGACCATACATCCCCGAGCTCACTTGTGATATTTAACAATCGTAATACTTTTGTTCTTGTCATTGTGACACTGATTTTTGTATGAATGCAGACTAGTATACTTACTTAGATATTTTAATATTTAAAGTATAGACTCTGGGTTAGAGTGCTTTAATCCCTAATGGGTTTATAGTTTAGTATATCTTTTATGGGTTGATATACTTGATTCACTATAAACAATGCTCTGATACCAATCTGTCACACCCCAAAACCAAGAACGGTGGAAACGTTCTGGGGCGGAGGACGTCATGTAAAGTATCACAACAAAGTAAATGTAAATAAGCAAACAACATCATCTATCGCATTAAATATATAATTTTAATACAAGCGTGTTCTGTACAGTTTTAGACACCAAAAATATAATGTAAATCAAAATAATAAGATGAGTCTTGGATGCGCTGCATCTTCTCAAAAGCTGGCCTCGGTACCTGTCTACTGATGACCTGAGAATACAAGTTATTTTGAAAGAGTTTATCAACATTAAGCTGGTGAGTTCATAAGTATTTTAGTGTCGGTGTTTGTTATCAAAACGTTTGAACATGTCTCAAGTGTAAGTTTGTAAAATGTAAGTAAATGTTTGTAAAAGTTTGAATCTCTCAGAAAAACCTATATTTTCTATTAAAGTAGCCTTCTACCAAGGCTTAACTGTTTTGTATGCTCGTTTGTTGTAAAAGTGTGTAATTTCCCAAGTGTAACTATCATTTAACAAAATATAATTTGTACATTAATGTTTAAGTGAAATAATCACTAAATATATGTAATGGGTAAATCATTGTAGTACTGTAGTGTTGTATTATAGGAACTACTGTTGTACTAACTACCTTAAACCGGATTTATATTAAGGTATCATGTGATTAATTGCACCATACTATCGACTGGTAACAACGACATACGAATGGTCATAATAACGGAATGACGTTTGGCACCCGCAGACCTGCAGGTCCGGTTGTAGCTAGCAGCAAGGTGTAGGATAGTCAATCCAGTATAGATCTATACGCAAACTCATGCTCTCCCTTCAAGAGAATTCTGGCTACAACTCGGGCCATGACATTTAAGGCATGCTCCGATACAGTGGATCACAATTGTTAACGTATTCATGTATATGTAATGTAATGTTACTCGTTCTTGTATCGTTGTGTATGTTCTCGTCCTAGTATAGTTGTATATGTACTCATAGTAATAAGTATTGACTCATGAATGAACTGATTCATTGATCTAGAAATTGTAGTAGTATGATCCTGTGTTACCCCGATGGTAACTTACTAATGATGTGACTGATACGCATGAATATGGAAGTACTTTTATGTCTATATATGTACATTTGATATATAATTAATATTGAAACGACCTTCGGACAGTTACCCGAAATCCCACCAGACCACATCCAAATCGAGAAAAAGGAAATAGGGTGGATGGCCTTCCTAAGCCATTTAAACATTTCTTATATATCTATACATATATGGGCATGTAATTTAAAAGAAGTATAACAAAGTTTAAATAAAAGTATTTGATGAGTAAAAGAGTTTGTAAAACATTTTGGAGTAAAGCAGTTTGATAAACAGTTTGAACATTGATAAAATCATTGGTTTTCTAGTTATTAATCACATGTGATTGATGTAATAACTATAAGTATTCAACTTGTATCCCCCCATAAAAGTATTTAAAACATTTAAAAGTATTTGAAAGGTTAATTAAAGGGGTATGAACTCACATGTAGTGAGTGGTTCTGATGACAATGTTGGATTAGACGTTAGGTGCCAAGTGGTGACTTGAGTACACGCGCGAATCCTATTTAGCATATATTGGCACATATATGGATTTAATTAGTGTTATGAACAACTAATTGATGATTTTGGGACCACCTTAGGGACTAGTAAACACTTATAATGAAGTGTTATAATCATATATGATTGTATGAGGGTTTATAAGGCTATACAAGAGGGTGTATGGCCAAAATACACACTACATGTGTGTGTGCGGCCAGGTGTGCGGCCTAGTGTGCTGCCAGCACATGTGTGCGACCCTGTGTGCGGCCATGTATGCTGCCATGTGTGCGGCCAGATGATGATCTTGGTGTTCTTGGTGTTCTTGGTACCTTTTATGAAGATCTTCAAGGAGAATGGATGATACTTGAGAGGATTTTCGTGTTCTATGCTTGAAGAAGTGAATGAAGTGTTGAAGAATGAACTAAGTGTGGCATATATATATGTGGAGTGTGCGGTTGGGAAGGTGTGAGGCCGCAAACAAGAGTGTGTGGCTGCACACTCAAGTGTATGGCCGCACACTCCATGTGTTGGAGTGTTTGGCCCGGTTTTGATTCCTACACTTCGAGTTAACCCTTTTTAACACTCCTACCTTGATTATATCACATTTAGAATGCTTCATTAAACTCTAAAGGGGTACTACTATATAGTAAAATAAGTCTAATATTGGAAAGAATTGAAGAGTGCATGCGAGAAGTTTTTCGGGTTGTCACATCTCAGGCTATAAAATCCTAGTTATGCACAACTATGATGCATACACTAAACAACTACAGTAATGATGTAAATTTATACAAGAAGTAACCCTATGCTATCATGCATCATACATCTGGCAATTCTATCATTCCATTCCTGAAGATCCATAGCATATCACTAGCACGTCGTTCTATCATAAATATCATATCAAATAGCAGTGTGGGTAACTTGGGGTATACTTTCTTGCTCCACCTGATTGTACACATCGCATCCTTCCTTGGTTACTTTTGAAAACAATTTTGAAAAACCATTTTGAAAACTTTTGCAGTTACCTAGTTTGATTATGGATTCACATGAATGTTCATCAAATTCTCTCAAACCAAGGCTCTGATACCAGCTTATAACATCTCAAAAATCATAAAAATATAAAGTTTTAAAAAACAACCCATTTCATCCATAAAGTGTTTACAAGCCCATTGTTTCAAAAGTATTATTCAAAATCAGAGTATCCGAAGATCCAATGTCATAAAAACAGGAAGATATGCACAATCACACCTTCGCTTTCCCATGATCATCAGAAGTACCTGAAATCATAAAATGAAACTGTAATCCAAAGCTTAGTGAGTTCCCCTAAAGTACCACCACACAACACATAACATATACAAATCAACATGCTGGGTCCACAACCTCCCAGTTGGATTACCTTGGCCCATAACCTCCCGGTTAGATTGCCCTGCATATCATGTATTGGGTCCACACCCTCCCGGTTGGATTACCCTGGCGCACAACCTCCTGGTTGGAATTCCCTGGCCCACAACCTCTCAGTTGGATTGCCCCAGTCTGTTGATTGACAACCTAAGTCAGTAGTCTCAACCCCAACATAACTTGTCAAAATATAACAGATAACATACATATTCAATGAACAGATAATCATACAACCAATAATCACAGGTAGTCCTACAAATCTACTAGTCTAACACATATTAGCAACTATCAGATAATTATACAGATATATCGCATACCCATACATCATCAATCAATATATAACATGATATATCAATCCATTGGTCCGACCTTAGTGCCTTCGACCCAAAAGTACGGTGAGGAAAACTAACCTCTCAGTCCGAAAAGATCGTTGAAGAGGACACAACTCTAAGTATCAACTCAACGAAAACCTATTCATCTGATAATGACCAGTCTCACTTACAACTCAAAATACCCAAAATACCCCCATATCAAACTTGGTCAAAGTCAACAATCAAAGTCAAAGTCAACTATAGTAGGTCACCACACCGTGGCCATTCTTAGCCACGTCGTGGACACCAAATGATAAAACAGTCAAGTCTCAGCCCAGCCACCACGTTGTGGAGGCCTTGGCCATGCTGTGGGCACTAGGCTCCCCAACAACCTTATGGATTAAGTCGATTTCCTTGATATTTAGGGATCTAAAGGCCATATTTGGTCCATTGTAAGGTCAAATTGGACAACATTTCCAACGTTATACCTTTAGACTCACTAAGGGATAGAGATCCCATGTCTGGACCTAAAAAAAGGCAAGAACAAAAGTTAGCTTAGCCCATTAAGCACTTTCTCTTGAATATTGTTAGATCCCCATTTCTAGAACGTTTCTAGCATCACATAACATCATAAAAAATCCTTACTTTCTAGACATGCATGTCTTGGACTCAATTAAGTCAAAATAAGTGATTTTGGCCAAATGTTGCATGCATGATGCTAAAACTCAATGTTATTCTAGATCCAAAACAACTAAGGTCCAAAATGACCAGGAGACTCATAAAGTTGCAAACTTTATGAGATCTCACCACCTAATAATCAAAGACATGAAGATTAATGCATAGAAACCTAGATTTATGCATGAGGAACCAAAAATATTGGAACTTGGGGACTTACAAGAGTCCAGAAGATGCACAATAAGATAGCGAGAAGCGTTGTTTGCCGAATCCAAGCCTATAAGTCACCTCCTTCTTCTTCAATCCGCAAAAATCTACAAAAAAATCTTAGAGAGAAAAAACGGAGGCTAGGATTTGCTTGGAGGCAGATCGAGTGTGATGGAGGCTGAGGGTGAGCAACCCTAGCCATCACATTCCCTTAAATACAACATAAACAATAGAAATTAGGGTTTCTAATTAAACAACTGCCACGCTGTGGCCACAGGCTTCCACATTGTGGTGGCCATTTAAAACCCACGATACAACAACCATCTCCACGTTGTGGGATGCCTTCTCCATGACATGCCACTAATCAAAATCCAAAATATAATAAATTAAAGTACCTCCAAGGATCCGATGTTACATTAGAGGCGGGGAGGAGTTGCTTGCTTGATTCTAGCACTAGAGCTTTCTTCTTCTTCCTTCCAATTGCACCAAAACTCTAAAACAAGCTCAAGAATGGAGAAAATGTGATTAGGTTTTTCTTCAAGGATTTTGGAGGTGATAGAGGTTGAAAAGAACGCCCTAATCTTGAAGTTAGAAGCTTTAATACGAAAGAAACCCTAAAAGATCATGGGTTTGGGCTACCACAGCCACCACATCGTGGTACAATACTCGCCATGCCGTGGTGCTCACCACAAAAGCACGATCATAAAAAGCCATGTCACGTTGTGGGCATCCATGCACCACGTTGTGGAAAATATTTTTCCTAAAAACCCATACCTTTGAATCATTCAGGTTGCTACTGAACCATTCTAAAAAATAGGTGTTACAACTCTCCCCCACTTAAATTAGATTTCCTCCTCGAATAATAGCTCTTCCCCTACTATATATGGTGGTCGATACAACGAGCTAACCAACCCTTTAAAACTTGATATTAAACCTGAGCGGTGAAGGTTTGTATCAATCATATACACTAAATTATGAATAACGAAGAACAAACAAACAAAAAAAGGAATAAATAGTAACAAAAGAATAAGGATGATCACAAAGATACTTTCACTACGAAAAGGTTCTCACAAAGAGAACAGTTACACAAAGCGAGGCACAAAGATCTATTAGTGTTTAACCCTAATAGTACAATATATACAATTACAGAAACGAAGATCCCATTATTTTGGGGCTATATTCTAGTCTATGTAAAGGTATGATCCTAATCACTAAGATTACAGGTCAAATATCTATTCTATAATTACAGAGTATATCTACCTAATATATAAATGATCACTATGATCATTAGGATCATGCTGTCGATGATGAAGTTGTTGTTGGCACTGACGCTGGTGGATAATGTGTTGTGTGTTTGACTCATTAGATCATAAGGTGTAAGCTTACAATCTCTCCCTATCTGATGATGTCAAAACTAATCTTCAACAAATTCTTTAGCATTTGCTCACACTGAGAGTAAGATTGAAAGTTTAAGTTTTTTTTTCTTTTGCACCCCCTGAGAATAAGAACTCTCTTTCTTTTGTTTTTGAAACAATCTCCCCTTGAGGAAATGAATGCATTTTGAAAGTATCCCCCCCTGAGAAAATGAATGTGTTTGAGTATAATTATTTTTGAAAGTACCCCCCCTAAAATAATGAATGCGTCTGAGTATATGATGATCTCTCCCCCCTTTTTGACATTAGCAACATTAAATTATTAGTCAAAGCTGTCAACGTATCAGAGTTGCATTATCAGTAAATGAAATTTGCAGCTGTCAAACGAATGAGATTGTGATGTATCCTGATAGAATGGGTTTGTATTATCATTTACTGACATAGTATTGCGAAGTCTCATCAACGTATGGTTTGATACGTTGAATCATGAACTTCTTTTATTAGAAGAAAAGGAATAAAAATTGTATGATGTGTGTAATAAATTTTTGGTGTTTAAATGTACCCATCGACAAAGAGTGTCGAAGTTTTACCCGTGTATGGTAGATAAAGTGAATCATCAACTTCTTTAATAGACGACTTGTTGGGAGAGAATGGGTAGGTGCGTGTAATGCATCACGATACTTAATGCTAACTTTCGCCTTTACATTCAAAGCAATCATAGCATTCTTCACGAGCCCAACTCTTTCTAATTTCAGAAGGAAGAGATGCAAATCGATTGTAGGTAAGAAATGGATAGACCTAAGAGAGAGAGAGAGAGAGAGAGAGAGAGAGAGAGAGATAATAGAGAGAAAAGAAAACACTTGTAAAAATTAAATACAAAGAATTAAGAAAGCTATGTAAAATCCTTTAGTAAAAGAAAAATAAATAAAGTACTTGTGTTTTTGTGTTTGTGAAAGCAATAAAAACAAAAATTTCAAAGCCAACAAAAAAAAGTTTGGTCATTGAAAGCATGCCAAGATCAACAATCAATTTGTTCAGGGTTTTCTCGTCCAATGCCTTAGTGAATATATCTACCAATTGATTAGTTTATGGAATGTAGAACAGTTCCACTTTGCCCTTTTGAACTATGTCCTTGATGAAGTGATGGTAAATATCAATGTGTTTGGTCTTATAATGCTGTACCAGATTTTGAATCATCTAGATGGCACTGGTTTTGTCACAACAAATGGGATTCTTTTTAAGGTTGAATCCATAATCTAAGAGTTGATTCTGAATCCAAAGAATCTGAGCGCAACATCTTCCAGCATCTATATATTCAACTTCAGCGATAGAACAAGCCACTAATGTCTGCTTCATGTTGGACCAACCCATAAGTCTATTTCCTAGCCATTGAGCTCCTCATGAAGTACTTTTTTGTTCAATACCACATCCATTAAGACCAGAATCAGTGAATCCCACAAGCTTGAACTCAGAGTCACAAGGATACCATAACCCAAGATTGGGTGTATGTTTCAAGTAATAGAAGATCCTTTTTACAAGAAGAAGATGGGATTCCTTTGGATAAGATTGATATCGAACACATAAGATGGTGGTGAACATGATTTTAGGGTGACTGGCAGTAAGATAGAGCAGTGATCATATCATTCCTCGATACAGAGTTGCATATACATCAGCGCCGGTTGGATCAACAGAGAGAGACGATGATGGAGACATTGGTGTCTTCACTGGTTTGCTATAAGAAAAACCAAATCTCTTTAGTATATATGCAATGTATTTTACTTGACAAAAGAAGATTCCATTAGTGAGTTGCTTAACCTGAAAACCTAAACATAAAGTTAGTTCACCGATTATGCTCATTTCAAATTTCTTGGCCATTACTTCAACGAACTTAGAACTTAGCTGCTCATCAGTGAATCAAAAAATGATGTCATTGACATACACTTGAGCAAGGATAATGTGAGATCCTGATTGCTTGATGAACAAGGTGTTGTTAATTGTTCCTCATTTGTATCCACTCTCCAGAAGATAACTAGCCAAGGTGTCATACCATGCCCTGGGTGCTGATTTGAAACCATAAATATCTTTATCCAGACAATACACACGATCAGGAAATTTCACTTTCAAGTCCTGGAGGTTGTTTCAAAAGGACTTATTCTTGAAAATCCCTATGTAAGAAGGCAATATTTACTTCCATTTGATAGACTTTAAAGTTATTGAATGAAGCATAGGCAAGGAACATTCGTATTGCTTTAAGTCAAGCAACATGGGCAAAGGTTTCATCATAATGCAAACCTTCCAGCTGAAAAAATCCTTGAGCCACAAGTCTTGCCTTGTTCCGAGTAACAATTCCATCTTCATCCATATTGTTTCTAAACACCCAGCGAGTACCAATAATGGTTTTCCTTGAGGCCGATGAACTAGAGTCCACACGCGATGACGTTCAAACTCATTCAGCTCGTCTTGCATAGCCTTGACCTAGTCAGCTTCTTTACGAGAATCAACAACATTCTTTGGTTTGATCATAGAAACAAAGTTCATAAACATACATAAGTTAATTATGCCTCTTCTACGATTGAGAATCCTAGAATTGACATCTCCAATGATTTGAAGAGTTGATTGACCTAGGTTCTTCAGAGATAACAACCTAATCCTCTGAGAGTGACTGATCTTTGGTGTCGGAATGAGAACTGATAATCAGATCAATGCTGGGAATAACATGCTCAATGATATTTGATTAGGATTCAGAGACAGGGTCTGATGGACTGAAGGTGAGCTCACTTATAATGGAAGAAGGATGATCAATCCGATCATGAATTAATGATTCTTCTTCGAACGTGACATGAATAGAATCCTCAACAGTTTGCCTTGAAAGATTGAACACCATGAAAGCCTTAGACACATTAAAGTATCCCATGAACACTCCTTTATCACCTTTAACTTTGAACTTTGAATGGTGATCCCTTTGATTTAGAATATAACATACACAGCCAAAAACATGAAAGTAAGAGATGTTAGGTTTTCTCCCTTTAAGCAACTCATAAGCAGTTTTCCATGACGGTTCACAATGATGGAAAGATTTTGAGTGTAACATGTTGTGTTGAAAACGTCAACCTAGAAGGATAGAAGGAGAGTAGCCTCAACAACCACAGTTCATCCAACTTTAATAAGTGTCTGATTTCATCTTTCAACTATGCCATTTTATTTAGGGGGGGGGGGGGGTTCTAACAGAAGAGAAGTTCTGAGAGATTCCTGTGATTGAGCAAAAGTATTCTAAGGAGAAATTTATGAATTTAGTGTTGTGATCACTACATAGTTGCCTGAATTTATGGTCATAAATAACTTCCCATTGTTTAATGAGCGATGATCTCATCAGCAACATGGTTTTCTTTCTCAGAAAAATCACCCATGTAAATCTTGTAAATTCATCCACAATGACAAGAGTGAACTTCTTCCCAGATCTTGACTTTATTAGGACATGTCCAAGTAGGTCCATATGAAGGAGATGAAAGGGTTTGGTGATGGAGGAACATGACTTTGGCTTGAAGGATGACTTGGTCTTCTTTCGCTTTTTACATGTTAAACATAGTTTATCCTTTACAAATTGCATCTTAGGAATTGCTCTCACAGGCTGATTCCCAGAAATCTTTGAGATGTTCTTGAAGTTCAAGTGAGATAGTCTCTTGTGCCACAACCAATTTAAATGAGATTAAGCACGAGAAAAGAAGCAATGCCTAAGAGTGAGGTCATCAGAAAACATGTCCAAAACATAAATGTCATTCTATCAGTTTGCAGTCAACATAGTGACATTCTTTTGATCGATCACTTTTCCTTCATTCTTGTTGAAATGGACTTCATAGTCAGTGTCACATAGTTGGTTGATTAAGATGATACTATATTGAAGACCTTTGACTTAGGATACATTTTTGAACACAACAAAATTGCATTTGATAGTGCCATATCCTTTAGTAGCTCCCCTCCCATTGTCCCTGTATGTAAAAGTTGGACCATATTTTATCACAAAGTGATCCGGAAGAGACTTAAACCCCATAATATGTCTTGAGTAACCACTGTCTAAATACCAAATATGTTCTTTACCTTGAAATAGTAAAATATACAGTTAGTATACACTGAACCATCTTGCAATGGGTCATTTTAGAGAAAATATGACAACAAGCATCAGGGCGACAATTTAACGAGTTTCCTTTTTTAATACATTTGTTATTTTGAGAAATGATATTGTCGTCACGATTAGATCTTTCTTTAAAAGTACACTAGCTGACTCTGTGAGAAACATCACCACAACGTTACCGAATCCTGATTCCAAAATTCTTTTTTTTTTTTTTAAAATTAGAACTTTAATTGATTTCGTTTGACAATTAAACTTGAGGAATCTTGATCATTTGATTTGAAAACTCTTTATTTAGTTATAAACCAGGTAGTGTCATCAATGGTGTATTCGGATGACTAATTGTCATGGAACTCAGAGGAGATGGAAGAATCATCAAAAGAAGATAGTTTAGATTGAACTCCACATTTAATGTTGCTAATAGAGCATTGTGGAAACATGCTGAGAACTTCATTTACGCAGTGAAATTTTCCATTGGAGATGGGAGATTTCAGCAAAGTATTAGTGGAGGGAAAAACATAGTCATGATGAGGAGGTTGATAAGAAGGAGCAAGAGCAGATAAGTGATATATACATTTAGTGCTACCAATTGAGTCATTAATGCAATGTGTATCAATCATGGTTTGATTTATGTAATAGGTACTGATAAATCTAGTTTTTAAATCTTTGGTGAGATCATCAGTGTTATAAAATGTTTGTTTAGTCTCGATCTTTTTGAGTAAGGAAACAACACCTTCAATATCATCACCAATAATTTTCTCACACTGATCAGGAATTTGATCATTAATAATTCTAGTGACATTAAAGTGAGAAGAAGCCCAATTATTTAGAATAAGTTGAATGTTTTTCGCATGATCGGAAACTTTTTCCTTTTTAGCATGAAGAAAATTATTGGTCAGTGAGATGCAATTTTTTTTTCTTATTGAAGAGAGAAAGGGAATTCTTAGTGGAAGAGAGTTTTTCTTTAAGATTTTTCAATTCAATTTTGAGAGAGGATTTTTCTTTGTTAGAGTTAGAGAGATCAAGACGTAAATAATCAAACATGTCAGCTTTTTCCACCGAGGAGTAGTTGGCAAATTTTTTTACCTGATACGTTGAGGCTGAGTCCCAGTCCTGAGACTTAGAGTCCTTTGGTGCGTGAGAAAGACCAATGTCAAAAGTACTAATGTTGTACGTCCCTTGATACTTCATTTTGAGAATCGTCGATTTGAGCCATGAGACACTTACCATTTGTAACATGGTAATCAAAAAGATCTTCTCAGTCGAATGCGGTTGATAATGTATTCATCATCTCTTATGCAGTTGTGCAACTTTGAACCAATCTATAGACATGATATGTAAGAGAGTTTCCTATAGCAATCCTTGCCTTTACATCAAGGTTTAGAAATCTTTTCTCTTCCTTGTTGTAGCCAGACATAGACATCTGCTTTAGTCTACTGAAAGATGCATTGTCATTGGAAGATCGATGCATGGAGACGATGAGACCCTTGTTAATGACATCAAGCATGTCATAGTCAATGATATAGAGAACATACATAGCCTTTGATTTCCATGCAACGAAGTTGCGTTCATCGAAATGAGGGATCTTGTTAACAGCAGAAGACTTTTGACTATAGGAGGAAGACATGATAACTTGAATGTATCGTAAACCCGCTTTGATACCAATTGAAGGTTTGTATCGATTGGATACACTCAAATATGAATAACGAAGAACAAAAAAACATAACAAAGAGTAAACAGAAACAGAAGAACAAGGATGATCATACTTTCACTAAGAAAAGGTTCTCACAAAGTGAACAGTCGCACTAAGCGAGACATAAAGATCTATTATGGTTTAACCCTAATAGTATAATATATACGATTACAAAAACGGAGATCCCACTATTTTGGGGATATATTCTAATCTATCTAAAGCTCTAATCCAAATCACTAAGATTACGGATCAGTTATCTATTCTATAGTTACAGAGTATATCTACTTAACATACAAATGATCACTATGATCGTTAGAATCATGCTATCGCTGATGAAGCTTGTCACAACTAGGAATTCTGATGCTTTGTAAAACCCTTAACAAAGATAACATTGTAGCTAAAATTTAAAAACATGTATGGTGCTTATTCAATGACAACAAAATTCCATAAAATAATCTATACAAACATTCAAATAGTCAACAAAAGGTTGGAAACCCTAAAAATCCTGGTTCAAGTCCATTTTGGACTAGGATTTTCTTATTGGGCCTAATTGACCAATAAGCTTCCAGTTTGACTATTTTGGGCTTAGAACTCTTATATAGGCTCTAATGGGACCCACTTTCATGAAACTTAACCTTTTGGGCCTTATAAGCCTAAAATGGGCTAGTTTATCTAAATGGGCCTTATTGGGCCATAACAAATCTAATTAGCCCTAATGGGCCATAAAATTCATCCCTTGATATATATTGGGCCGTGAATTACTCTAAAATGCCTAATGGGCCAAAAACCATCAAATTGGACCCATATTATGGACTCAAGCATTAATGGCCCAAATTCTTTCTCTTCTCTCTCTCTCTCTCAGCGCAAGTAGGAAAAAAAAGAAAGATGCAAAAATGGGGAGGATTGACTTTGGGAGGTGCCACCTCCTTATTGCACACCATGTACCCATGCATGGACCAACATGCATCTATAATGGTCACCTTAACCTCTATCTCTTCTCTTTCTTCTACTCACAGTCGAGGGTCACCAAACACACACACATATCTTCAAACTCTCATCCCAAACACTCTCAAGAACACTCTTATTCCTCCATCAAAATTTTCGAGATCTAGGGCATTTAAAGGAGGTTCATCCATAAAAAATCATCATCCTAGGTAAGTTGATGCTTAGATCCATGGTTTAGCTTCTTGAATCTTTTATAAATCTCCTTTTAACTCATGAAAGCTTATGATCATGCTTCTTAGAACCTATCTAAGCCAAAGTCTTCTCAAGAAGCTTTCTAGGGCCGAAAACAACATCAAACTCTTCCATTTCTTTCTTCAAACCAAAACAACAAGCAAAGGTGAGTTCATACCCCTATATTTTCGGTTTTCAGAAGTTTTATGGGGGAGAATACAAGTAAAATGTGTAGATCTATGTGTATGTGTATGTTATGTGTGATTTCATGTGTTTATGTGGTATATATGTGCCAAAAAAGGAAAGAAATCTTGAGATATATAGCTCAAGGAGGAAAATAAATGTGATCTAAGATATATTACATTAAACAAGTCAAGAAAAATTACCCTCTAAGGTTATATTAAACATATTACAACATAAAACTCATTTTTGGGCTATATTTGTCAAATAAACAAAAGTTGGGTTAAAGGTTGTCATTCATGGTTTTCATAATGACCAAAAGGGTCAAAATAGTTAAAATAGATGTTTTTATGAATATTATACTCTTCAAAGGACTAGAAATGTAAATTGTAGCTTGATGGGCCAATTTTTGGGCTTTTCGGCCCATAGGCCCAAGAATTGCGAAAAAATGTGTTTTAAGGGATTGAAATGGTAAATTTCTCAAAATAGTGGGTAAAAGGGTAAATAAATCTATTTCAGGGGTTAAAATGACATTTTTTGCCAAAAAGGATAAAAAAATGCAAAGTTTTTGAATTTTGGGTCAAAATTGTAAAATTTGTGAAAAGTTTGGACTTTAAATGAAAATCCTTTACTAAAGGGGCTGAAACTGCCAAAGAGTAAATTTTGGGTTAAAAAACGTTATTTAAATAAGTCCATGGGCCAAAAATGTCAAGAAAATAGTTTAAGGGCCTAAAATGTCATTTTTTTTTTATAAAAAAGGACTAAGATTGTCATTTTTATTAAAGAAGGGCTGAATAGGTCAAACCAATATTTTTCAGTCAATTATGTTATTATTAAGATATTTGGGTCAAAAATACCAAATTATAACTTATCAAAATAAAATGAAGAATATACATATATTTTTAAATATCGTTATAAACAATCGACAAGCTTCGTGCCTTTGCGATTTAACAATTGTTCAATCAAACTTCCGATAATTATACTATACCTAAAACAAGTAAATATTTAAATTGTTGGGCTTGAAAGATTCTAATCATGCTTATTGTGCATTCGTGACCCATTAACATGACTTTTGGGCCTAACAATAACAATACATGTCTATTGGGCCTCCTGTGACCCAATTACATGCTTAAGGGACCCTCAATGGCTTTTACATGCTATTGGGCCTCAGTGGCCCATTAGCATTGCTAGTAAGGTACAAATAAATCATATGCGAAATGGGCCAACGTGTCCTTCGTATATCCAACAGCCTCAAATAACATATGTAATTAGTAGGACCTCGTAATCCTCTTCTCCTCGTTTGTTAGGCTTACCTTCAATTCAAGTAAACAAATATAGGTCGTTAATCAATGGTAATCAAATTCGTTTGGATTAAGTGAGTAATAACGAGCGACACCTTTAATTGTCGGTCGTAGTCTGTAGTTATAATCAAATTCTCTTGGAGGGAGAGTGAGAGTTTGTGTATAGATCTATACGGGGGTGACTCCCCCACACCTCAGCTGTTAGCTACAGTTAGACTCGATCAGTCTAGGGTGACAAAATCTTAAGATCAATTCCGGTATTCACTAGAATTGTAAGACAGACGAACTAGTTATTATCATGCATGGTTATAATGACTCACATAATAAATCCAATGCTATCTGAGTAATCAAGGGACTTCATAATCATTCATGGTAACGGTATAATAATTCGAAACAATCATATTATATTATCGAAAAACATCCGGTTTTTCGAGGAAATCAACACCATTCACTTGTATTTTCAATAAATATAATGCAAAACTTCTCATTTATACATGCTTTGAAATCATTAATGCATAAACCTATAGATCTTCACACTTTAGTATAAACAATTGTCTTTTCAAAAAATATTGGATTTTCTGGGTTTTACAAACTGCACAAAACATTTTCATATTGATGTGCACAAAAGTACCCACTAATTTTAATATTTATAACCTAACAAACTTAGACTATCTATGCACTTATAGGCAGTGTACCTAGTCAGATTACAGTATAGCTTAGGTAAGTCGGGTGTCGATCACAGGGAACGGTGTTCTAATTAATTTACTTACTATTAAATTAACCTAATTTATTAACAGATTTAATAGAGGGTTTTATCTGATTTTACAAGATCAGATGAACTTAAATCCAATTCAATAAGTAAAAACACACACTCTTGTTTAGATTGAATCCACTTTTCCCTTATGGCTAGCTAACAATTACGGATTACTAAGTTGGTTTTTAATTATATTAGTAATTTAGTTCTATCTTACCAATATTTAACTAATTCATGTCAAACCATGTATGTTCACACATAATTAAACACAGAACCAATTATAGTTGAAAATATGCTATATAAGATTTGTTGTGTAAACGCAATTATGATCACAATTCTCGTTCTCTAGCACAGCTAAACTTTATTTATTCTAATTATTAACTAAGATTGGTCAATCCTAGCTCTAACAATTCAATGTTCACTAAATTATTAGGTAAACAGGTTCATGCAGTTTAATGGTCACTAAGATACACAGAACATGTAATTAAACAATTAGATAAACAAATATTAACATGCTAGGTCATACAAATCAAACACAAGCAAATTTTCACCAACTAGGCTTAATCCATAATCATATAACTATTCTTAAGTTCAAAGCTTCATCTAGCTAAACAAGAGTAGCTAGATTCAGCTGCTCATTATAGTAATTAAACTAACACAGCTAAAACTAATGAAAGACATGTTCTAAAAATAAACCTTTACTTCTTTTGGTGTTGAAAACCCTCTTCCAGAGCCTTTCTTTTGTTCTTATTCGTCTCCTGGAACTCTTTCTCTTCTGCCACCCGTCTCCCTTTTCGTAATAATCATCAGAACTTATATAATGCTTAAAAACTCGCGCCACGTCGTGGCCAGGTTGCGCCACGTCGTGGGATTTAAGCAATCCGTATCCTTCAAGGAAATCCTCCGCGTCGCGATGCTTATCTTCTGAACACCCATGCCACGTCGTGGGCTTCATCGCCACGTCGTGAAATTAGCTCTTATCGTGAATTTATTATTTTCTTGTCTTCCAAGCCTCCCATGTTCCCCATTTTGTCACCTTTGGTCCCTTTCTTCGAAAATCCTTTGTATTGACTGAAAATAACAATTTAAACTCATAAGTATCTTTATTCTAAACATATTATCAATTTATTAATAAAAATGTACTTAAATACTGGCTAAAAATAAGTGTAAATATGGCAATATCACATATCAACCCTGCTTATGAACTCACCAACATTCCATATGTTGACGCTTTTCAAAATGACTTGTATTCTCAGGTAACAGATAAGCTGAAGAATAATACCAAGTGTGTTAGGATGTTATGTTTTGAAAACTCTCAAACAATTTATGCTATGGATATGTAATATTTAGACAATGTACTTGATGTGAACAATGTCAGTTGTAATATATTGATGTCTGGTGATGTTTATGTTATGTTTCATGTATATACATTGTGATGATATTCAATTTAAGTCATGCAAGCCCTTGAACGTTTCCGCCGTCTGGTTCGGGGGTGTGACAAAGCTGTTGTTGGCGCTGGTGCTGGTGGATAGCGTGTTATGTGTAAGACTCATCAGATCATAATGTGCAACCTTACAAGCGGCTCAAGCGCCTCTTAACCCAATCTTCAGCGTCCCAAAAAGGGACTACGGGTCACAATGAGATCTTTGTCCAACAACTTCCGATGTGAAGACAACATGCACGTCCCCGAAGACATGAGCCTGACGACAAGTAACTCTGCACTCATGGTATGACCAAGCCTTAATTATTTCATAACCATGAAGGATTCCGAGAAAGCCTTGCGAACACGATGAGAACTTCCTAAGTCTAAACACTTTGATGGTATCTCACCTTCCTTCTCTTATGCCGTAGCGTACCCGAACCAAAAATCTTGTATTAATGCACTACAGATCCCTCTGATTCAATGTTCTTAACCCACAAATCAAACTGTATTTTGATCCTTCAATCCAGGTGCTCAATCCTTCCCCACTCAGGGTTCAAACTATTGTCAACCGACATATGCAATTCCAAAGCCTTAGGCAAACTTAGCCAGGTACATACCAATCATGAGTCTTGATATGCAATATGGCATATGCCCGATCCTTTGAATAATGACCAAGCAATCATAAAGAAGCCCTGAACCTTAGATGGAAACTTTCCCCAACATTACAGCTTCAAACCCAAAAAGAACGATCAGTACACCATTTGATTTACGAGGCACCATGTGTTAGATTAAGGTGTCTAAGCCAATAACTAAATTGGTATATTCTGGAATTAAAAGCAAAATCTTTTTTGGGTTTCCTCCAAAACTAGTATTTGGATATAATGAATTTTAGAGGAAGAGGTTGTATTGCTAATTTGTTATATGATTAATAAATTGGAATAAATAATTTGTTAATATATTATATGATTAATATATTAACAATAAATAATAATAATTAATTTTGAATTAATTAGAAATTAATTGAAATTAATTTTGGGATTAATTGAATTGATTAAAAGTGTAGGGGCTGTTTGGTCATTTATTGAGAGTTGAAGCAGGAAAACTCTAGAACCCCATGGGATGGGGTGAACGAAATTTGGCTAGGAATAACCTAGATTTTTCGTTCATGAGGCTTAGGATAAGGAGATAATACAGCTTGATTACTATATTAATTAATCTGGGCCTTATCCCAAAAATCCTAGCTTTGGCCTTAAGTTTCCTTCAGCTATATAAACCCCTACCTGACTCTTATTATTTTTGTTCACTCCTTCTTTCCTCCAGAGAGTTGAAATTTTGTTCAAGCCTCCTCTCTCCTCAAGTCTTCTTGCTACCAGGGTTTTGGGTACAAACCATTAGAGGTATCCATTCATTTGGTGCTAGCTTTCCAAGATCTAGAAGAAGGATTATGCCTTTAATTATTTGCAATAATAATCAAAATCTATGTAACCCTAATTTTATATGAATTTCGCTATTCATAGTTAGTTGCTACTGTAACGCCCGTAGATCAGGGCTAGTCAATTTAGAGACGATAAGCGTCAAAAATGACTTTTTGATAGAAGATTATTTAGGATGAATAATCCTAACTAAGTTGTAGTATATTTTACAAGGATTCCGTACATATAAAGAACACCAAAATCCGAGTTATAACGAAGAAGTTATGACTTGTTGAAGTTTCGCGACAGAACCGGCACAACGCTGAATGACGTAAAAAGTGAATTTACGTTAGAATGATATTTAGCCTTAGCGATCTAAACGAGAATCGAAGATCTCGTTGTTAGTAGCGAAACGACGAAAAGTTAGGCAAGAACGGACGTCAAACGAAGAAGTTATGAATTTATAACGAAATTTTCTGTCCCGGCCTATTAAAAAATAAATAATAAAAATAAAAGTCAAAATTAGCCGACGGAGTCTAAACGAAAGTCGTAGAGCGTAGTCTCACCTACGCGTGGATATAAAGAACGTCGAAAACGGAGTTCATATGAAGAAGATATGAATTTTCGAAATTTATTAAATAATTAATAATTAAATTTAATTATTAAATCCCGGTATTATCCGAAGACGAGTCATTGGACTCATCCGAAGTACGCCCCGCGTACAGCGAAGCATGACGACCTTTGCACTCGAGTTCTTCGAATGACGCATGCAGTGACGTTTCGGACGCGTACGCCCCGCGTACGCCTGTACGCCCCGCGTACTCCGAGGCTCCAGCCTCCTATAAATAGGATGCGAGGGCAGCCGGCTTATTTGCTCTTTTTCTCTCTTCTCTCTACCGTTTTGCATCGTTTTGCGTGCCCGAAGTGTCCCGAAGCCCCGGTATCAATCCCGAGTCCCGAAGCAAGATCTGAAGCCCTGAGAATCCTGAAGAGCGTGATTCCTGAGCCGAAGCTCTGCCCGCGAGAAGTTCAATTTTTGTGAAGATTTTCCAGATCTGCGGAGATATACTACTTCTGCAACCCGTAGTGCTGTCTGATCATCTTCTGATCAAGTGAGTGTATACTACCTTTCATAAACACGATAATAATACAAGTATGGTTTGAGTGTATAAAGTATATTGTTGTTTATATGTGTGAGGGTGTAGTTACTTTCTTCTAACACATAAATATGAAGTATTTGCTATGAAATACGTGCTATGTGTTTATGCATTATTTGTCTATTTGAGATGAGCGTGGAGTTGATGTTTTATACAAGTGTTAAATGATTTAAATTGTGTAAGAATTTATATCTACGGAAATGTTGGGTAGAACTTGGGTCGATGGGATAGTTGGTGACTATGGAGTTAGCGCCTATTGTATAAACCTTGGCGACGATGTGACTTCGTGCCTATTTGATGAACCTTGGCGACTATGGAGTTAGCGCTTGTTGAGTAAACCTTGGCGACTATGGAGTTAGCGCTTGTTGAGTAAACCTTGGCGACTATGGAGTTAGCGCTTGTTGAGTAAGCCTTGACGACTATGGAGTTAGCGCTTGTTAAGTGAACCTTGGTGACTATGGAGTTAGCACCTGATAACTATGGATTTAGTACTTGATAAATAAACTTTGGCAGCAATGGATTTTGTGCCAATTCCTTAGGAATAAAGGAATGAAGGATAGTTGGTTCTTAGGGTAAAACCTTAAGAAGATAATGGGGATGGGTAATTGGGTTGATTGTTTACTGATTAAATATAATAATTATATTATTATGGGTTGAAAACCCTATATGCTCAACAGGTTCCCAAGCCTGACCCACTCAGTTTTCTTTTCATTACAGGTAATGGCACAAGGGTATAAGTTGGTGGACTTGACGAGAGATTTTGGATTATAGATCAGTAGTTATAAATAACTATTGTAAGATCTATTTTATATTGTTTATGCTTTTGGTCTGTAACGAACATGACATCCTGAGGTTTTATTATTTAATGAAAATACATTCTCTTTGAGAAATGTTTTGATAAATGGTTATCATATTTTATTTTGGGAACAAATTCCGCAACCGTTTTCTTTAAACAATCACTCTGATTTATAAAACAAAGCATAAACAAATCGGTCTTTTCTGGCCGTGAAATTGCGGATGTCACAGCTACTAATGGAGAAAACATAGATCCTTTCTAGGTTGCATGTGAACTTAAGGGTTTTAGTGTTTTTCCACCACATGTAAAATTTTATAACATAGAAAGCCCATCACCGGTATCAGATCCTAGGTTTTTTATTTGATTGTTCACTAAAATGAATTGATCAAATTAGGGTTTATGGAAATTAAACCCTATAGGCTTAAATTTCGACTTGGCTAGGGTTTTATGAAACCCTAGCGGCCACCCCCTTATAATTGAAAATTATATGCTTATCCCTAGGGTTTCTAGTTTCCTTAATTATTATTTTAATACGATTTAAAATTTGAGTAATTAAAAGCCAGATAAACCCTACCCTTTTTCGAAAATTAGAAGGATAAGGGATTATGATTAAATTTGAATTATTTAATTAATTATTAACTTGTTGAATAATTATTTAATCAATGTTTTAAAATTATTTAATTAATTGTTTAATTGGTAAATACTAGGATTTAAATTTATTCAAATAATTGTTTAATTAAGATCAAAGATTAAATCATTATATAGTTTAAAATTAATTATTATTGATTGTTTAATTCGAAATATTAGTTTTAAACCCTAGTATTTTGAAAAACTTTTAAAATACACCTTATAATATATATATGATTAAAAGTTTAGTATATTATATATAAGACGATTAAGTCAAATCGCTAGTACGCCTCATTCACAAAACCATACTCTACGTGCGTATAAGGAAGCAACCTATAAAATGACCGTTGAATGGGTGTCCACTCTCACACACGGCTCGCTTGTATGGTGGAGGGTCGTTACCCGAATGGATTTGATAGGACATAACCTCTTAAAAGTATGATGCTATTAAAGTACTAGAACCTTTCGAATAAATCCCAACTCTAGTTACTTTAGGAAAAAAATGTGAAATGTATGCTAGTCCATGAAAATACACATCACTCTTTATATGTCGTTAGTGGAGCATGCGTGGTTAACCGACAACCTAATTTGGGACTATAAAGTTGAGTGATAGACAAATTGAAAATTATCATTGTTAATGGAGTGAGTGTGGTTTACCGAAACATTAATTTGAGATGATAAATGACATCGAGGTTGTCAAGCAGGTTTGCATGGTTATTCACATCTTATTTGTGATCCTCGACATCCCAGTCACAAACTTGAAGATCATAATATGAGATTAAACATGCCTTTAATAAGATTTAGTGAATCTCAAACGATATAGGAGTTTCATGCTAGATTGAAATTGGTAAATTTGTATTACCTACCTTGATAAAGTCACTATTAGATTACGTCACCCCTCTTCTTTATTGTGAATTGTATTTTGGATCCTAGCTTTGAATATTTATTTTGGGTTAAAATATTAAAAATTTATATAACTAACGAAAAATTATGTCTCTTTTGATAGATTTCTAGAAACGGTGATCTCGCTACTACTCAAGTTGGCTCCTCCAACTCTAATTTCTCCGTACTCTCGATCTTGTCGAAAGAGAAGCTCACCGGTCCCAACTACATGGACTTGATGAGAAACTTAAAGATGACTATTTGATATGAGTCCAAGGAATATGTCCTCGAAAAGCTTCTTATCGAGATCGATCATTCCATCGCCACTCCTAATGAAATTGCCTCATAAAACAAACACTCTAATGATGCCATAAAGGCTGCTTGCATCATGGTGGACACTATGGCACTAGAACTGGCCAAGTTCTATGAAGAATACTAGCCATTCGAGATGGCTCTAGACCTTGCTAGTAAGTTCCACAAGAAGGCGAGACAAGAGCGTTTCGAAGTAGTCATAGCTTTCATGGAATGCAAGCTCAAGGAAGGAGAGTCTGTTTTCCCTCATGTACAAAAGATGCAAAGGTATGTGGAGAAACTAGGATCAATGTTTCATTTGATGATGAGTTGGCCATTGACATGGTCTTTAACTCATTACCTCATAGTTATGATTAGTTCTTTCTAAGCTATCATTTAAACAACACAGAGACGACATTGACTGAGCTCCATAATTAGTTCCAAACTACTGAATTAGGGATGAAGAAAAATCATGCCTCAACTGCAAAAAAATTCTCCTATCTTGGCTATTGGATATGGAAAAGGGAAAAAGAGGAAAGCTCCTTCCCAATCTGGTAGGAAAGGGAAGGCCCATGCTAGAGGGTCTAGTAGTGGGTCAAAGGCGAAGCCCAACTTTGATGTCCCTGGGTTCAGTGATCCAAAGGAGTCCACTTGCATCCATTGTGGTGAAAAAGGGCCATTAAGGAAGAAGCTTACCTAAGTACCTGCAAGAATTGAAGGATAGCAAGATCAAAGCGTCCTCTTCAGATATTTACACTATTCAAGTGAATAACACACAACTTTCTCATTCTTGGATCCTTGACACAGGATGTGGTTTCCACATTTGTTCTGATTTGTAGGGGCCAAGTGAAAGTGGGGGAGGTGGAGCATGGGAAGCTTAATCTTATCATGGGGAATAGGCGATCTTCACCTGTTACCAAGATTGGAACATATGGGCTTATGTTTAGTAGTGGTGTTAGGGTTAATTTGATTAATTGTCGTTATTCGTCAGATATGACGCGAAACATTATTTCATTTCATGCATTGTTCAGACAAGATTTTAGATATTCATTTGATAATGAAGTTGGTTCGATTTCTACTTATCATAATGG
Source organism: Lactuca sativa (assembly GCF_002870075.4). NCBI lineage: Eukaryota > Viridiplantae > Streptophyta > Magnoliopsida > Asterales > Asteraceae > Lactuca > Lactuca sativa. The sequence goes on from NC_056629.2 coordinate 192,033,790, forward strand.
TATTTTTATGTTTGAAGCTTTACCTTGTAATGGTGTGTATGAAACTATGACTTGTGTTGATAACCTAGGAAATAATGTCTTTCATATTGATTTTTCCAATGGTGTGGACTAAGCATGTTTGTGACATTGTCATCTTGGGCACATAAACAAGAAATATATCACCCAACTCCAAAAGTATGTAGTGTTGGAATCATTTGATCTTAGGACAGATGATGAATGTGAATCTTGTCTCTTAGGAAAGATGACAAAATCACCTTTCACTGGAACATGTGAAAGAGGTGAAGGATTATTGGATCTAATCCATATGGATGTGTGTAGCCCATTCAGATCCACCACAAGAGATGATAATCGTTCCTATGTGACATTTACAGATGATTATAGCAGATATGGTTATATCTACTTAATCAAACATAAATCAGAAACCTTTGAAAAGTTCAAAGAGTGTTAGAAAGAGGCCGATAATCAATTAGGCGGGAAGATAAAGAAGCTCAGATCTGAAATAGGTGGTGAGTATCTTAGTATCGAGTTCCACGACTATCTCAAGAAATGTAGAATCATTTCACAATTGAATCCTCCCAAGAACACCACAATTGAATGGTGTAGTTGAGAGGAGTAATCGAACCTTGCTAGATATGGTTCGTTCCATGTTGAATCAAGCTTCTCTTCCTATTCATTTTTGTGGGTATGCATTAGATATAGCCTCCTATATTGTGAATCTTGTTCCAACAAAGAAGGTTGCCAAAACGCCCCATGGGATGTGGACATGGAAAGCTCCCTCACTCGCACATATCAAAATTTGGGGTTGTGAAGCACTCATAAGACGAGAGACGCATGATTAGCTTGAACCCAGAATCGAGAAGTGTTATTTCATTTGCTACCCACATAAGTCCTTTGGATACTTGTTCTACATAACTAGTGATAACATGGTCTTTGTAGCTCGAAGAGGAGTCTTTCGCGAGAGATAACTTATATTCTAAGAGGACAGTGGGAGTGCTATTGATTTTGAAGAAATTCAGTAGTCATCCAATGAAGGAACCTTAGAGAACACTAGCACTCAACATGAGGAAGAAGTTCCATTTGAGCCCGTTGACAACTCATTACCCCTTCGTCGTTCCAGTAGGGTTAACATGCCACCTGAGTTCTATGGTTTCCATATTACTATAGATGGTGACATATTTGTCAGTAATCGTACACTGGTAAATTTGGATGAACCTGCTAACTACAAGGAAGCAATGGCGGGCCTTGAGGCTTCTAAATGGATGGAGGCAATGAACAGTGAGATTCAGTCCATGTATGATAACAAAGTATGGAACTTGGTTGATCATGTTCATAGTCGAAAGACAATCGGGTGCAAATGGATCTTCAAGAACAAGACCGAAATGGATGGGAAAGTGTACACCTATAAAGCTAGGTTGGTTGCAAAGGGCTTTACTCAAAACCAAGGGATTGACTATGATGATACATTTTCACCAGTAGCTAAGATAAAGTCTATTAGGGTTATGCTTGATTAGTTGCATTTCATGATTATGAAGTTTGGCAAATGGATGTTAAAACCACTTTCCTTAATGGGAAGCTATCTGAGGCCATCTATATGAGTCAAATAGCTGGTTTTATATATACCAAATTTCATAATAGAGTGTGTAAGATTTAGAAATCTATTTATGGATTGAAACAAGCATATTGTAGTTGGAATCTTTGCTCCCATGAGAAGGTCAAAGAGTTACGTTCTCTAGAAGTGAAGATGAGTCCTATATATGTCAAAGCTAGTAGGAGTATAGTGACTTTCCTAGTCGTGTTTGTTGATCACATACTCCTTATCGGAAATGACATTCCAACCTTTCAAGAAGTCAAGTCTTGGCTTGAGAAGTGTTTCACTATGAAGGATCTAAGGGAAGCGTCTTATATTCTAGGAATAAGGATTCATCAGGATAGAAAGAATCGCCTTATTAGTCTCATCCAGAGTATGTATTTGGATAAAATACTGAAGCGTTTCAATATGGATAATTCAAAGAAAAGGAAATTTTCCATTCATAGTACTATCAAGTTGAGTAAGACTATCAGTCCAGTCCCATATACTTTAGCTGTAGAATCGATCTTGTATGAAATGACCTATACTCGCCCTAATGTGTCTTATGCTTTGAGCATCGTTATTAGATTTCAGGGAAACCTGGCAGACCCATTGGATTGTGGTGAAGAATATTTTTAAGTATCTACGAAGAATGAAATACATGTTCCTAGTTCTTGGCGGCAGTGATACGTTAAGAGTGAATGGTTATAGTGATGCTGATTTTCAAAAAGACCAGGACAACTTTTGTTCGCATTATGGTTGGGTGTTCTTACTGAATAGAGGAGCAGTTACATGGAAAAGTTCTAAACAAGACACAATGGCTGATTCCACGTGTGATTCTGAGTACATTGCAGCGAGTGAAGCATCATAGGAAGCGACTTGGTTGAAGAACTTTATCAGATATCTCGGAGTCATTCCAACTATTCAGGAACCCATGGAATTATTCTGTGATAATGAAGGCGTGGTTGCTATGACAAAAGAACCAAAGGATCATGGTAGATCCAAGCACATCGACAGAAAGTACCATTGCATTCGACACTGGGTAAGAGAGTATCATCATAAGATAATGTTGCAGATCCTTTCATAAAGGCTCTGAGAAGAGTCAAACACTATCAGCATGCTAGGAGCATAGGCCTAAGAGACGATATTAGTTTTAGTAGTTAGGTGATATGTTTGAAACTTGTAGAAAAAATAAATGTAATTGATTTGGTGAATGGATAATAGATAATTATATATGAGTATCGTAGTGTCTTATTCCATTATTTAATCTCATGTTCTTTTTGCAAGTTTTCACTTCCTGAGTACTTTGAATTATTCAAACTTCCATAGTCGTTCATACTTTTGGTAGTAAGTAGTGAATTAAGATTGTCATGAATTGATTGTAGATTGTCGATTGAGGTTAAGACATTGCAATCTGAATTGCTACAATATTTCTTGAGTACTTTGAAAATAGGGATTTTAAGTATTGGATAAACCCACGCTTAGAGATTACTTCATGGATCTTGTCACAAGTAATTCTAAGACGATAATATCTTCTATTCTTAAAGAAAAGATATATAGTTCATTGTTTACAGATTAGTTATGTAACATCCCAAAATTAAATACTAAAAATTTCTTTTAATAAAACATTACTTAAAGCAAAATCATCAATCCAAAACATAATCAGAGTATTAATTTCCAAAACACATGTTCGTTATCAGAGTAAAACATCCCCAGGCTGTCTAATCTGTGGTGTGTGCCATGCGATCACCCCGAGCTCTTCCCTCCGCTACCGGAAGTACCTGAAACCAAAACTGAAAACCGTAAGCACGAAGCTTAGTGAGTTCCCCACCCTACCACATACCATGCATAACCACATACTGCACATACTGGGCCACGCCCGCTATTTTGGGCCTCGCCCGCTACAACGACCCCGCTGCTCCAGGCCTCGCCTGGCTTCGAGCCCCGCTCGGATACATATCTGTTTCACTTAGGCCTCGCCCGCTAACATATAATAGCACATAAACATATCACAACACATAAGCTAAACACATACTAACGGATCCTGTCCTAAGGCCTCGCCTATCCTGGGCCTCGCCCTTGTCCTACTACCAATGAGTCATGGAACCCCGTCCATGCTCCTACTGATAGTGAGATACGGGCCCAGCCCACACTCACTCTTTCCCTAACTTGGGCCTCACCCCTAATCTGTTGCTAATGAGATGTGGAACACCATCCACACTTTGCTAATAGTGAGATACGGGCCCAACCCACACTCACTCTTTCCCTAACTTGGGCCTCGCCCCTGATCTGTTGCTTTGAGCAGTCGAACACCATCCACACTCTACTATTGGTGAGATACGGGACCTCACCCACACTCACCTCCCTACCAGGCACATACAAGTATCACACAGACAACAAGTATAAACTATCACATAAACCATTCTTTGTGCACCCGCCCGCTATCATTGGACCTCGTCCTGAATATCATACTAGCATACTGTGCTTAGGGCTAACCCCTGGGTCTTCTACTCATAACTACATGGGCCGGCATTGTGGCCTTAGACCCATTCACACAAAGGGAAACTCACCTGCACTTGCTGAACTTGCTGATATCCCCTCTAGCTGTTGCCCGACAACTCTTCTGAACTGCGGCTTCACTAGCTCCCCGAGCTCCAAGATGAACACTAACTGAAGTAGATCTTGGATCTACACCTCTCCTTTGAATCAACCTTCTTGATCTTTAAGTTCCTTTCCAAAGTTTCCTTCCTCCAAAGCTATTTCTCTCAAATAATGGAAGCTCACACGAAATCTAGGGTTTACAGGCTCTCTAGGATGATATGGAGGCTGAGGGAGGGACATAACACCCTTTATATAGGGTACAACCCCCAGGATTAGGGTTTTCCTCGTTCAGACCAGACTCGCCGAGTCCCCTTAGCCGACTCGCCGAGTCGGTCACTTACTCCTCGACCCGGATCCCGCTCGGACTCGCCGAGTTCCTCCGTGGACTCGACGAGTCGGCCCTTAAACTTAGGGTTTCTTTTCCTTTCTTGGTCTTTATGATTTTGGGTGTTACAAGTTATGCATTGGTTTACTCAAACACATCTCGTAACTAGATGTTATAAAGGGTAATTCCAAGTGTGATTTGATGTGTGAATTGTATGACTATATAGTTAATGTAATTCATTCCTTTTTCCCTAACATGAAAAGTGATACCATTGGGCCCTTGATGATTTGATGTTGACTATATAATGATGGGCCCAACCAAGAAAAATTGATGTGTTCATTTTGAAGTCCAATTTAGTCTTTACAAATCGGGATATCAGGAAACAAAATTTTGGACAATGAGTTGGATTATGATCCATATCTTGTGTTCATACGATATCTTGAAAAATGAAGGAATAGTTGATCACTTATCTTAGGTCTAATAGCCAATTTGAATCAGAGTTTGGCAGTGGCTTTGGAAAACACTCGTTGCTGTTTATTTCAAGGTCTATACTTATAATTTTAGTTACAAACTTATCCAAGTGGGAGGCTGTTGAATTAAGGTGTCTGTGTCAATAACTAAATTGATATATTCTTGAATTAGAAGCAAAGTTCTTTTTCGGTTGCCCTCAAAACTAGTATTTGGATATAATGACTTGTGGAGGAAGAAGCTGAATTGCTAATTTATTATATGGTTAATAAATTGGAATAAATATTTTATTAATATATTATATGATTAATATATTAATAAGAAATAATAATAATTAATATGGAATTAATCAAAACTTAATTGGAATTAATTGAATTGATTAAAAGTGTAGGGTCTGTTTGGTTATTTATTGAAAGTTGAAGCAAAAAACTCTAGAACCCCATAGGATGGGGTGAACGAAATTTGGCTAGGAATAACCTAGATTTTTTGTTGACCAAGCTTAGGATAAGAAGATAAGGCATCTTGATTATTATATTAATTAATCTGTGTGTTATCCCAAAACCCCTAGCTTTGGACTCAAGTTTCCTTCAGCTATATAAACCCTTCCCTGGCTCTTACTATTTTCGTCCACTCAATCTTGCCTATAGAGAGCCGAAATTTTGTTCATGCCTCATCTCTCCTCAAGTCTTCTTGCTACTAGGGTTTTTGGTACAAGCCATTTGAGGCATCCATTACTTTGATGCTAGCTTTCTAAGATCTAGAAGAAGGATTATGCTTTGATTATTTGCAATAGTAATCAAAAGCTATGTAACCCTAATTTTATATGAATTTCGATTTCATAGCCTCTCTCCTAGGGTTTCTTGATATTCATAGTTAGTTGCTATCAATAAAGAAAAACATAGATACTTTCTAGGTTGCATGTGAACTTAAGGGTTTAAGTGTTTTTCCGCCACATGTAAAATTTTATAACCTAGAAAACCTATCACCCTGAGGACTGAACTATGATCCATTAAAATCTACATACTCTCCAATAATAGTTCTAACAAACTAACCATACAAAATTACTATCTATCTGCTAGCACAACACTAACCAGGAAACATACTCATTCTAGACAGAAATATAATGACAAAATCGAAGATCAAAATACATACCAACGATTTCTTGAGGCTCGATCTTAACCTCCGGTCGAATGATGGGTGGTGCCTGCACTCATTCTACCACCCATGCAGGATAGTCGGGTTTGAGATGAACCTACTGGTGACAGTGGAAACACATCCAATACTTCTTACAATCACGGACGACATTCCCTTTTTCTCTACACTTGTAGCATTTGAACTTGTAACATGCAAACCCGAGGGTTCCCTGCCGCAGATGTCAAAGTTCCCCCGACTTTTAGTACCTAAGTTAGCTACATTGAACTTTTCATCCATTGCCAACATTGCTGAATCATATGTCCGCCTTCTCTTCCCTTGTCATGCCTCCACATTATGATCTAGTCGCCTCAACAGTCTCTTCCATAGCCCGAATGATTGCAGTCCGCTCCTCGAACTTGACAACTAGCCTATCAGTGATCCAACAAATGATATCAAACAACTCTTCTAGTAAATTTTTTTAAACCTCAGTGGCAATCCAATCGCTTAGTCTTGCGTTGTCCGCGTCAACAATATATAAACTTAGGTACCTAACTGTGACATCCCCAAAATCGCGGTCAGAAAAGACCGGTTTCATTTATGCTTTTAAAATAATTTCAGAGTAAATCCCTTTGATTTAAAAGAGTTACGGAATTTGTTCCCAAAAACAAAATATGATAAAAATAATATTTACCAAAGCATTTCATAGAGAAATGTATTTTCATTATATAATCATAACTCGGGATGTCATGTTCCAATACAGACACAAAAGCATAAACAACAAAAGATAGACCATACAATAGTTACATATAACAACCGGTCTAATAAAATAAATAAATTGATGATTCATCCATCTTATGCCCTCGCACCACTACCTTTAATACAAATAAACTGAGTGGGTCAGGCTTAGGAGCCTGGTGAGCATATAGGGTTTTCAACCCGCAATAAATAATTATATTTAATTTCACTAACCAACAATAACCCGATTACCCATTCTCGTTATCCTCACTTTACGCCCCTAAAACAACATCTATCTCAAGGGACCTAATCTAGGATTTTCATCGGGATGGACGTTACTGCAAAGGGATTTCCTCAACAATAGATGTTCTAAAGGCAACCATGAGGGGGATATAGTACACCAGTGAACACATCATTCACAACACCTACAGGTTATGAGCCTGCTAGCGTTCCACATGATTGTCTAGAAAGAGTCTGTGGTCGTTGTCCATACTCGGTTGAATAACTAGATCAAAAACAACAACATCGAGGCCTCTTATCTGTTTATCACACATCAACTATTTACCCATGTTCTACCCAACATATAGTAGATAAAAATATATATTTTTATACATAGTTTAAAACCTGCATAGCATTCTCATTCAATACATATTCCAAACAACAGATGAGACACATGCACATAACACGTATTTCATAGAGAATAAATCATATATATGAGATAGAAGAAAGTGAATATACATTCACACATATAACAACAAAATATACACATAACACGTATTTCGTATAAAATACTTCGTAATTATGTGTTAGAAGAAAGTAACTACACACTCACTTGATCAGAAGGTGATCGGACAACACTACGGCTTGTAGAAGTAGTATTCTTTGATAGATCTGGAAGATCTTCACAAAATTGGCTTTTCACGGGCAGAGCTTCGGCTCGAGAATTGCACTCCTCGGGATCTTCGGGGCTCGGGAATGATACTGGGGCTTCGGGATATTTCTTGCACGTAAAATGGGGTAAAAGCGCAAGAGGAAGGAAGAATGGAGCAAAAGATCTCGACTGCCTTCGACTTCCTTTTATAGGGGCTGGAAACCTTGATTACGCTGGGCATAAATCTAGGTACACTGGGCGTACTAAGCCTTACGCTGGGAGTACGCGACGTCATTGCATGCGTATGTACTCGAGTGACGTCATTGCATGCGTAGCCGAGGCGGTTCCGGGTACGCTGGGCGTACTCTAAAATTACGCTGGGCGTACTCTAAAATTACGCTGGGCGTACTCGATTAAGCAGACTTCAAACTTGCGTAACTTTCGCATACGAACTTCGTTTTTGACGTTCTTTATATCCACGCGTAGGTGATACTAAGCTCTACAACTTTTGTTTAGACTCCGTAGACTGATTTTGACTTTATTTTTATTATTTATATTTAGTAGGTCGGGACAAGAAAACTCCGTTATAAATTCATAACTTCTTCATCCGGCGTCCGTTTTCGTCTGTCTTATTACCATTGCAATACTATCAACGAGATCTTCGGTTCTCGTTTAGATTGTTTCGACCAACAATCACTTGATCTCGAATTCGAGTTTCGGGCTGCATACTACTAAACTGAAATTAAGAAAAATCATAACTTCCTCATACGAAGTCAGATTTGAGAATTCTTCTCATGCATGCTCTCGATTTAACGAACTCTACGACTTTCGTTTAGATTACTAGGGCTAAATAACTCTCTATCTTAATTTCATATTTTACGTCATTCAGCGTCGTGCCGGTTCTGTCGCGAAACTTCAACATATCATAACTTCTTCGTTATAACTCGAACTTCGACATTCTTTGTATATTCGGAAACCTCGTTTCAACTACTACAACATTATCCATAGATATCGGTTTTATCTAACATTTCATTTTGACGCTTATTTTCATACTTAATTCAATTAAGACACACAATTAAGCACAAAACACATAATACTCAAATAATACACTTCTATTATTTCGAAACGGGTTACAAAAGGTTAAACTAGACTATTACATCAATATTAATGACAAGCCCAGAAACACAAGCGTTACACTAACCCAAACATAATACGTCGTTTTGTATCATATTTTCACAGTAATTGTCTATGGTTTTTAACCTTCAACTTGTAACATGAGTTACTTTAAAAATTTAGGATTTTGATTGTTATCTTTATTGTACATCACATTTTTGTATTGAACACTTGCTGGGGTACATATACAACAGTTGAAAATGAAAATGATGTAAGAGGAAGATATTTGTGAAATTCCAGAAAATTTTGGAAGTGAATCAAGTTAGGAGTTGAAGTTGAAAAACCATGGATGATTATAATGCATATATTATATAAAACAACATAGTATAATAGGGTTAGGACACCTAAGCTTATATATTGGTGTAAGGTATATTCACTTTTCCTTATATATATATATATATATATATATATATATATATATATATATATATATATATATATATATATATATATATATTAGATAAATTAAACAAATGAATAATAATAAGGTAAAATTTAATTTTATTTGTTTTAAATCGTAAACCCATTCGAATAATCCAAAACCCATTTAGTGAAACTTTATTTAGTTTTATTACAGTTAATTTTGACAGGTTAAAAACCAAATAAAACGAATAGCTTAATCAAAAAAGATTAAACTGACCGAATACCACCTGGTGGAGGGAATGAAAATTCGGAAGTCGGGTTAAATGCAACTTCTTTCAAAACTTTAGAATCATGTGATATGCCCTCCCATCCAGCCCATACAAAGGTGAATATCATATCAAAATTACAAAATTCCAATTACATTTTGATAACATTCACCTTTTCCTCTTCCCCTATAACGAGTTTGTTGATCAACAGGCACAGCTGCATGTACAAGTGTTCCATCTAGTGCACCTATTGCTCCGGGAAATATCTGCATTAGCCGTCTATGTCGTTCTGATGTATTTCTTATTGCATTAGACGAGGTTGGTACTATAATTTCTCGTGCAAAACACATCATTGCACGTAAGACCTCATGAAAAAATTGATGAATTGTTTGTGTGGAGTGATGAAACCTTTCTTTAACGGCTCGAAAATGTTCATTATGTCCTATAACATGTAAAAACATAGCCATCTTCTCTTCAACGCTTATCGTCCTACTAGATTGCAACCAATTTCTTTCTGTAAAGTGATTGCATAATAGTACAAATGCATCTTGTGAAAGACGTATCATATCGAAACATTGTATAGGACATTTGTGTATCAAATCTTGCGTATACAGATACCCCTTTGCTACCTGTTCACTAGCTCTTATTTTTTTAATTATTCTTTGCCTTTGTCGGACCAACATCAACCAATACCACGAGAATACAAGAAAATATAAAAAATCACCTTCTTTATCCATGTGTCCTGTTAGATGTCAAATACAAATTACATTTTAATCAATAACATAACAACCCGTAACATGTAAATACTAAAAGCATAACATTCCATAACATATAAATTCATATAACATAATTGCATCTAAGAAAACAATCCATAACATAACTAAACCGTAACATACTAAAGTCAAACAATGAACCATAACATACTAAAGTCAAACAATGAACCATAACATACTAAAGGCAACCAACTAATCCAAACTTTCTTCCTACATTTGTTACCCACGACTTATAAGTTGACAAGTTAAGGCGTAACCAAATTTTCCTATTACCAACACTTTCAGCAAATAACATAAGAGCAGTGGTGTATTTTAGATCATATTCTCCCCACTCCAAGCTTGTCAACTTCGCCATACAAGCACCCATCTCCTTGTCAAGATTATTTTCTTCCGTGAATGCTTGTGCAGCCTTGATAATTTCTCTTCCAACTTCTTTCAACTCATCATCAAGTGTGGTATCTTTAGGACCATTTCGTTTGCCCCCCTTGTTTTTTGTTCACCCAGATGATTCCTCACTAGTAGGTTGAGGTACTGTTGAGGTTGGGGTATCTGCATGAGGTGCTGGCTCATACATCTCTGTATTCTCAAAATCTTGTGTACTGAAGGTTTCATTGGGATGAGGTAATGTCGAAGATGGCCCCCAACTGTGAACACCGGTCGAGGTCGCACCATCAAATAGTTGGGTACAAAGTTCAGGGCAAGGGAGGGGTGCATTTCTCAACTTATCTACATACTTGTTCAACTGTTTGAAAATTTAAGAAATATTATTAAACTAGTAAAAAAATAATCTAATTTAAAAAAATATGTATATATGTACCTTCGCTTCTGCTTCCCATTCTTCATTAGTCATGTTAAAAGAATTCGTTACGGGATTATAAATATTTCCTGTTTTGTTTTTAAGTTTTAACCACACTGCATACTTTGTTTTTAAATAGTCGTATCGGTTTTTCATTTGTTTTTTTGTCGACAATAAAATTATGATCTGTTTTCAATTTCTCCGCGACCACAACCCATGAGCTTGCTTTTAGGTCACTACCCTCCCGGCCATTGCTTGTTAATTCTTGTATACATGCTTCCAAAAAAGTTTTGTCCACTAATTACGACTTCCAATTAACCCTAATTCTTTTATCCGTCATGTCTATTGTAAAAAGGAAAAACAAATAGCTAATCATCCACATAACACAAATTTACAAATAAATCAAGCATAAATGTTATTTCCTCACATTTTTAGTAGCATATAACAATCTTTTATTAACAAAAACACATTATGAATTGATTTTATAAGCATACAACAATCTTTAACAATCTTTTATAAACAAAAACACATAAATGTGAGTTCATCATATTTTCAACAACATATAACAATCTGATTTCATGTCAACAACATATAACTATCTGATTTTATGTCAAAAACACATTATGAAATCAGATTTCATAAACAAAAACACATAACAAATTGATTTTATGCACAAAAACACATAAATGTGAGTTCATCATATTTCCAACAACATATAACAATATGATTTTATGTCAACATCATATAACAATCTGATTTTATGTCAAAAACACATTATGAAATCAGATTTCATAAACAAAAACACATAACAAATTGATTTTGTGCTAACTCTTCAATCTAATTGAATCCAAGAATAATGAAAGAAATGATTTCAAACTTTGATTTTAGAATGAAATCAGTAATTTCACAACAAGCATGAAGGGTTTTCTGATTTCAGGAAAAGAAAAGCCAAAAAAAAAAAAATTCGCAGAAACATATCTGTCAGTGGCGTTGTGTGGTTGTCGCCGACTATGTCTTCGCCGGAGAAGATGGCGCAGCAGGCAGCAGGAAGCAGTCGATGGCGCAACAGCAGCAATCGATGGGATCGGATACGAAGGAGGCTGGAGGCGATAAAGGGATAAAGGGCAAGGGCAAAAATCACGTCTCTTATTTCCCAGTCAGGAGGTATTTTTCTAATGATCGAGTCAGTCAAAATTTGATTTGAACTTACCGGGTCCAGTCAGCTCTTTGTTATTGACATATTAGAGCTGATTCGGTCAGCTAAACAGACCCTTAGTTTTAGTATAGGTGTTTTTATATTTAATAATAGATTTAATAAGTATAAAAAAAACAAGATGTCGGTACAGTTAAATTTAAACAATTAAAGCAAAACATGAAATAAAAATAGAATACAATGTTAAAAGATGAGAAGAGAAGTCATTGTTAATGTGATTGCATCCACTAACATGTGTGGTGCGAAGAACAACGGTCGGTTGAACGCCTTCTGGAGTTGTGGCGACATATGAATGGGCCGTAGTAACTTGACAGTTGACTTTCTAACTTCTTAATAAGTTTTTGTTACCCGGCTGTCCAACTTAGCTTCATTGTGTGCATATGTTTCCTACCCACCTCGATGTCTTTTGTTCATACACGTACATCAATTAACAAAATCTTCAAATTTTTTGTATATTTTTTTATTTTTTATTTTTTTAGAGGTAAGAGGTGAGGATTTGGCTTGATTACTTGAACTCCTGGTCATACAAGACCCTTTGAATCTAAAAGTACTAATTTAATTGGAGTATTTAATAAAATAAACCTGTTTTAAACCAAGACCTTTTATGAGATAAATATTAAACATTACGATTGGGCCAAATGGGATCGATTCAAGACTTCCTAAGACCTCTATCATCGTATTTGGTTAATTCTTTTTGCAGCATATTTTATTATTATTTTCTTTTAATCGTTTTGCACCTCTTTATCATGGTATTTGGTTAATTCTTGTAAGACACATGTGAACAACTACTCTTCGAATGCTCATAAATTTCCAATATTAGCTCGACTCAAAGTGATGTGAGGTAGATCGAGGAATAAGGAATTGGTACTTGAGTTAATCAAACATTGGTAAAATACGCATGCTATGTGAATAAAATCAGTCCGCTTCAAATGACGATAATTTTTGAATCATATTGACCCATTCTAAAGACCGAACGTTTAAGGATTAGATTTCAAGTAAGCCTTAATTAACAAATCATTTTGGATTTTTATTAAAGTCTCAATATTTTCATCAATTTGACAACAAAATCCTAAACTTTATTTTTTTAACAGTAAAATCTAAATTACCGACAGTTTTTGACACTTTTACCCTTTTTCCCGGTTACCCGGTAATTAAGACTTTTTTTGTCAACAATATAAAGTTTAGGACTTTCTTGTCAAATCGTCAATTAGGACTTTACTGTCAAAAAAATAAAGTTTAAGACTTTTTTTTGTCAAATCGTTGAAAATATTGGGACGTTAGTGTATATATAATTTTTTTGGTTAGAAATTTAATGGTATTATACTCTTTAAGCATAAGAGTTATTGAAACTTTCTCTAATCTGCTAGATCTTATTGAAATCCTTAACGTTTGCTTCTTGTTAAATCGTTTTTTAATCTCAACAAACCGACATTGAAAAAGATTGAGATAATCAAGAAAGAAAGAAAAAACCAGGGTTGTGTTGACTTTTTGCAGCCCTAAAAATGAAGAAATAAGAAACCAAAAAAAACGAAATTACCCTTCTTTCCCTTCTCCACATTCACACCCTTTTGACTAGACATGTGTTGTTTGTGTTTGTATAAAGTCAGGACAATTTTGTTTTTTTAGGTTTCCAATTCTCCATTTTTGAGACTGCAAAAAGCCGAGACAACCCTGGTTCTTTCTTTCTTTCTTGATTATCTCAATTGTTTTCAATGTCGGTTTGTTGAGAATGAGATTAAAGAAACAATTTAACAAGAAACAAACGTAAACGATTTCAATATGATCTAGCTGATTAGAGAAAGTTTCATTAACTCTTATGCTTAAAAAGTATCATACCATTAAATTTCTAACAAAAAAAAATTATATATATACATTAAAGTCCCAATATTTTCAACGATTTGACAAAAAAATCCTAAACTTTATTTTTTTTGACAGTAAAGTCCTAATTGATGATTTGACAAGAAAGCCCTAAACTTTATGTTGTTGACAAAAAAATCCTAATTACCGGCTAACCGGGAAAAAAAATGTAAAAGTGTCAAAAACTGACGGTAATTTAGATTTTACTGTAAAAAAATAAAATTTAGGACTTTCTTGTCAAATCGATGAAAATATTGGAACTTTACTGTATATATCCCCATCTTTTTTATATAAATTCCATAAAAATCTATAGTTTTTATGAATTTTCATTATTTTAGAATTAACATACTAAATTTTAATGAATATCATTTTGATAGTTAAATAATATTAGCAGTAATAGCCATAATCATGCTAAACTCATCCCAATCTTTCTCAAATTTGGCATACATCCTACTAGCCATTTTTTGCATAAATTTATCGTGACTTTTTTTTCTTTACGTAAGAACACTCTAACCGTCAAAACATTTGCAAAATAATGATTGGTGGTAGGATACTTAGAACCAGACAATGCACAAATGACCTCAAAGAAGACTTTTAAGAACTTACAAATCCGTTCAACTCTTCCCCATTCCTCGGTTGTTGGGCAATGCAAGTAATTAACATTCATTTTTTGCAAGTGAATAAAAGCTTTTTTATAATATAAAACAGAAGCTAACATCATATAAATTGAGTTCCATCGTGTTGAACATCTTGCCTAATTGCCTTAAACCCCTCGCAGATCGTAGCTCCACATGTGCAACACTCTTTAAAAAAATTTTCTTCCTAGATTAAGAATCTTTACGGTACTTAACCGTGTCTCTAACTTTAGTGAAGGCATCATTAACCTCTTTTAAGCCATCGTGCACAATAAGGTTCATAATATATGTAAAACACCTAATATGAAAATAAGCACCTTCACAAACTAAATCAATTTTGGTCTTTAAATAGTTAACCACGACATCATTAGTAGAAGCATTATCTAAAGTAATAGAATTTTTTTTTAAGTCCTCAATTCTTCAAAAAAAACCAAAAAGATGATCAATCATAGCAAGACCGATGTATGGTGGAGATAAAAAACTGAAATCTAAAATTATTTTTCACAAATTTCAAGAACTATCAATGAAATAGACGGTCAAAAAAGATAACCACTAATGGTTACCCATGACCAGCAATATGATGTCAAACAAATCCTACATGGGATACGACATAAAGCCTTTTTCATTTTCATCTTTTCCATTTTATATATATCTTAATTTATTTCTTTTTATAACTATTTTTAATTTATTTCTATGATATAAACAAACATTTAAAAAGTAAAACTAGGTTCCTTTTGCTTTTTCCTTGTAAAAATAGGACTGTTTCATTTCTCTTTGTAAAAATGGGGTGGTGGCCCCATCAATCCACCCATCGTTTCACCGTTTCAATCTTGTTTTCATTTTCAACCCTTTAGTTTTTAATTTTTTAACTTCTAACTATAATCTTTATATTACTTTCAGTTTTAATATAAATATTTTATATCTTAATTATTATTTACATATACTTTAGCATTTCTGATTGATATTTATTTTAAACGTATTATACTAAATGCATATAGAAAAATCAATGGGTTTCCTATATAAATGCATCAGTTTTGGATATATATATATATATATATATATATATATATATATATATATATATATATATATATATATATATATATATATATATATATATATATATATATATATATATATATATATATATGGGAAAAGTGAATATACCCTTAAGGGTATATAAGCTTAGGTACTCAAATTCACCATAATACGTCGTTTTGTTTGATATATTCATTATAATGTTCTTAAACTTCAATCCTTAACTTGATTTATTTTCAAAATTTTCAAATTTTCAATATTATCTTCCTCTTACATCATATTTTTTGACGAACACCTACTAAGTTATATATATTGTAGTTGAAAATGAAAATTATATAAAAGGAAGATAAATGCGAAATTTATAAAAATCTTTGAAATAAATCAAGTTAGAAGTTGAATTATAAGAACATTAGACAATTACAATGTATATAAATGATACAAAACGAAATATTATGGTGAGTTTGGGTACCTAAGCCTATAAACCCTTAAGGGTATATTCACTTTTCCCTATATATATATATATATATATATATATATATATATATATATATATATATATATATATATATATATATATATATATATATATTACCAAGATTAAATAAGAAAGAAATGTTTGGTAGGAAAGTAAGAAATATTTTATATACATAATTTTTTAGCAAACAAACAAAATGAATTATTAGATTATTAAAAAAAATATTGATTCATTCTTAAGTAAATCAAGAAAATCAATTTTACGACAATTTTAGTGAAAATTTTGTATTTTAAGAGGTTTTCAAATGTGCACAATTATGTTCTTTTGCCAAAGGAAAATTTTGGTTTTTTCACTTGAAATTTTTAGTTTCAAAATGCAATATAGTTTATTTTGGTATTTTTTTTTTCGGTTATATATATATAAAAGCAAACTAAAACGAAATAATTTTTTTCCTGAGTTTTTATATGATTTCTTTTTCAAAATACAACTTAATTTTTTACCATTAATTGTTAACTTTTGAGTAAGAATTGTTTCTTTTTTTTTTTCAAAATTAAAACTAAGGAGGAAAATATTATTGTTTCTCTCCCTCCTAATACTTCTTTAATATGCAAAATAATAATAATAATAATAACAATAATAGCTAACTAATATTTTTTTAATATGCAAAAAAATTAACAAAATAAACAACGAATGTTAATTCTTTTTAGCTATAAGTACAAATCAAGGTAATTTTTTAAAATGTTAACTTCAACATAAATAATTAATTATTCTATTATTAATTACCATACTTAAAAATCAAAGAAGATAAATATGACAGTTTATGTAACCTAAAGGTTCAAATGAAATTTCAAAGAGTTAAAATTGAAAAATCTAATAGTTGAACGGTGGATTGGTAGGGCCACTACCCCATATTTACAAATAGAATTCAAACTGTTTTATTTTTACAAAGAGAATGCCAAAAACACCCTATTCTTACAAAAAAAAAAAAAAAAAAAAAAAAAAAAAACTCCATTTAATTACCATATATATACATCAAAACATTAGCAAGACTTTACAGAAATAGATTAGAATTTCAGCTCAAACACTTCCACCCAAATTAAAGCATTTGCTTACTTTCTTTTTGTAAAAAGACTCTAAATTATAACATGTTTGAATACGTACTATGTTATAAACCAGTATAATTCGATGACATTAGAAGATTAAAAACTCAAGCAATCATTTTATTGATAGATAAGATGAAAGCTAATGTACATATGTCCCCATTTGCTTTATTACTTAGGAAACTAGTACTCCCATCTCAAAGCGAGAAACCTCGATAGAGATGCGAATATTGAGATTTATTACTCGATCATTAGCCTCTAACTTAGAACATTGCAGATGGGATTCGGCATTGTTGGACTTGTAATTTGCATTGATTGCCTAGATTTTCAACCATCCATTGCAAGTCTTGTGTTTGGCGGCTACCTTGTTGTCTCTGCATCTGCTGGGCTTGCCTGTAAACCTCCTGCATGGCCTCGCACTGGCAATCTTTCTCAACATTTTGAAGTTCAGTGCAGCATTGTTCAACGCCTTCGGTCTGTTGGCCTTTCCTGTTGATGCCCATCAAAAGTTTTCCACCGCTAATTTGTTTTTGGATGTAACTCTGGCACTGGTTGAATCGTCGTCCTCGGATGTTCTGGCACATCTGCGGGTTCTCCTCAGTGATGGTGGTGGTGGTGATGATGGAGATGGTTCCGACTTGGCATTGTCGTGTTTGGAGTTTGCATTGGTTAGGGAGGTTTTCGGCCTTCTGCTTCATCTCTCTGATCTGCTGGGAACCGAAGCTTTCACCTTGCTGTCCCTGCTGTTGTTGCGTCTTCTGGGCTTGTCGGAAGGCTTCCTTCACAGCCTCGCACTGGCACTGCTCGTCGACGTATTGAAGCTCTTGGCAGCACGACTGGAGCCCGCCCTGCATCTGACCCGGGATGATTTGCTCATACCAACTTTGACCCTGCTTGAGATACCTCTCACACTGATTGAATCTTTCTCCCTGGATCTGTCGGCTACATTGCTTCCTCGAGATTGGGTTTTCCTCCTCGATGGTGGTGGTGATGATGGTGCTATGAGCGGAAGCAAATGCTACAAAGGCTGCGAAGGCGAGTGCGAGTGCTATAAGCTTTGCCATTGTGGGATGGTTGTGTGAATCGATGATTGTATGGTGGTGGCTATTTATGGTGAATGTGGGTGTGCACGTGGAGAGGTGGTTGTAATAGGTGGTGAAGCTAATAGCTTTCGAGCAACACGTACGAGTTTTCGTATCTGTAATATAGCAAGTGGAAATGCTTTTGGGAGTATGTACGAGGTGTCGGTTCTCTTGTTCGAACACTTGTGGACTTGTGGTGTACTACTTTGGTTATAGACATACTTGTTACATCATAACCTTTATATATATATATATATATATATATATATATATATATATATTGTTCCATTTGAGCCTAGCTATATGAAGTAGTCTCATCAAAGCTATTGACTCTTGAGGTCGTTCTGAGTTTAGCGTGACATTGTTAAGTACTACTGGTTTGCAGCTTTAGATGTAAAGAATAAACGATTTATGAACCTAAATGGTTGGACCAAAATCAAACTGATTTAAACCTACTTATAATTTTTTCTTGGTGTTGTTCTAAAGTAAACATGAACTTAGTTTTCAATTTGTTTAAAAACAGAAACTAAAACCATGTATTTTAGGATAAAATTATAGGAAAATGACATAAAAGTCATTAAAACCATGTTATTTTAGGACAAAATTATAGGAAAATGAATATAAAAATTCTTAAGTTTGAGAAAAAAATACATGAATTTACCACTTTGCATATTTTAGGCTCATTAAAGAGGATGCTTGTAACCTTTTTTTTTAATTATTATTTTTTTTTTAATTTTACATTTTTATGTATATCTGGTTCAATAAAATCTATCTTTGACAGAAATGTTCAATTTTATATTTTTTCTCGTTAATTAAAACATTTAAGTTTTGCAAAATAGTTCGGTTATACAAGATAAACATATAAAAAGGATATATATATATATATATATATATATATATATATATATATATATATATATATATATATATATATATATATATATATATATATATATATATATATAATAAAGCTACGTATATAATGAACCAAAAATATATACAATGATAAATTCGTACCTTTCTACCATACTTAAGGACGTGTATATCATTTTCCCTAAAAACATAAGGAAAATAAAGCAAGGCTATAAGGAGACACGGAAGTGATTTTAGAAAAAATTAACAAAATATATTAGTTCTAATTTCATTTATTAGTTTTGTCAAATCTTATATATCTCAATCTACCACGATTAGAGTTCTATAGAATTAGTGGCAACATGCGTGTCACTAAAAGTCTGGGATGTCGCCGTTGAAAACCTGTCGCTGCTAACACACGAGCATCGTCGCTAAAGGTCTATCACCGCTAATATAGAGGTGTCACCATTAAAGGAGTCGCCGATAATTGTATTTTCCATTTTTTGTATTTGAAATTAAAACTAGAAAAAATTGTATAAAAGTATAAAAACTACTATGATGTTAATCCAATCCAACATTTGTCCAAAATATTAATCCAAACGATATTCGTCCAAAATACTCATTCGGATGGAGGTTCTACATAGGTAAGAATTGGAACATAATCGGAGTCTAGGAGTCCGCGGTTAGGGTTTACCCATGAGTTGATTAGGGTTTCATTGAAAGTTGTATCAAACGCTTGTGCTCTCCAGATATCGTCTACGAATTTAGCAGCCCTCCAATCTTGTTTTTTTTTTTTTTTTGAGTTGTTGCGGGGGAGTCATCGGTGTGATCTGATGACATTTCTTCTTCCAGGTTCTTGAGGTGAGGAGGATTTGATTTTTTGGGAGAATCCTGAGGAGTTGGTTGTTGAGGAGAAGACCGAGGAGTGGGTTGTTGAGGTGAACCTTGAGGAGTTGGTTCTTTGGTGAGCTCTGCGGAAGGTTGGTGCCGAGGAGGAGTTTGAAAATTTTGAACTTAGGGAGTTTTGGTCTTGGAAGATTCAGATGTCGAAATGGTTTCGATTCTTATCCCTTTGTTCGGATCACTTCCCCATTTTGAGGAAGCATGCTCCATCTGCTCCTCAAACCAACGCTTCAGATCATCGATCTTTAGGAAGGTTGAGTTGAACTGGGTTTTCATTGGGCACACACCACTTCGTTTGTTGGAATCTCCGGGTTGAAGTTTTGTTGATAAATCTCCTTGGTAAGACGAATGATTTCATCAACACTTTTCCTAGCAGTTAAAGATCTTTTTAGCCCTTTTATTGTTGCCTGAAGAACCGCAAACCCTGATTCGTAAGCAGTGTGAGTTTTCTCAATGAGCTACTTGGATTTTCCTTCTTGAGTTTGTAGGGTTTGTTGAAGTTTAGTTCTGAGCTCTTTAACTGCTTTTATGACATCTTCTGCCTTGGAGAGAATTTGTGATCAGACGTCCGTTGATTATCGATTTTCCTGATGCCCATTTCTATATGTAGAAGAACTCTTTCTGCAGTCATTCTTTCCCTGGTTTCCAAGACTTCAATACGGTCAATGAGAGATAGTGGAGTTGGGATATCAGTGTTTTGCAAGGTATTGGAGGAGACCGCAGCCACGATCTTGTAGCATCCGTAAATTTTACACCAAATTTAAACTTTTTCGATCACAAATAAAAATCAAATAGCATCGTTTACAAAAATGTTTTCAAATCAATATCCATCTGAGTGTCCCAAAATCATAACATAAGGATGAGGAGTGGTACGGTCACGCCTTCGCCTTGCCATGATCTCCTGAAGTACCTGAAACAATAAACTAAAACTGTAAGCCCGAGGGCTTAATGAGCTACCCTGATTCCGATCTAATATATCATAACCACATGTAGCATACCATAACAATAACAACTAAAGGGCCGACCTTGGTGCCGTAGACCCTATCGATATAGTGAGGATAACTCACCTTGCAAATGTCGTGTAACGACCCAAAATTCAAGACTAAAAATTTCTTTTTAAAACATTACTAAAACCATATTTATAAAAACGTATCATAAGTCATAACATAACTTTCGAGTATTAGATTCAAAACATAATCTCATTATCAGAGTAAAACATTTCCCAGGCTAACTGACTATGGTGTGTGCACTGCAATCTCTCCGAGCTCCTCTTTTGAAAACTCAGTACCTGAAACCAAAACTGAAAACTGTAAGCACAAAGCTTAGTGAGCTCCCCCAAACTACCACATACCATACAATAACATATAAAACACATACTGGGCCTTGCCCACTGCATCGTACCGAGGTCCGGACTAACTGGGGCCTTGCCCCCTGCATCGGACCGAAGTCCGAACTAACTGACTGGGACCTTGTCCCCTGCATCGGACCGGAGTCCGGACTAACTGGGGCCTTTCCCCCTGCATCGAACCAAAATCCGGACTAACTGACTGGGACCTTGTCCCATGCATCGGACCGGAGTCCGGACTAACTGGGGCCTTGCCCCCTGTATCGGACCGAAGTCAGGACTAACTGGGGCCTTGCCCCCTGCATCGGACGAAGTCCGGAACTAACTGAACAGAACATAACATAAACATATCAACTAACATGAACACACATATACTGCATACTGCATCGGGCCGTAGCCCGGAACACATAACACATAAATCCTGTCTGAGCCACGAAGGCATCAAACATACTAACTGCTGCATCAGACTAAAATCCAGAAACTACTGCTAGCTAAACGGGCCGGCATTGTGGCCTTAGACACGTTCCTACTGGAAGGAAACTCACCTTAACTGCTGAGCTCTGCTGATAACCCTCTGGCTGCCAACCGACAACCCTCTGAGCCGCTGCTCCTCTAGCTCTCCGAACTACCAATATCAATCATGACGCTTAGTTTGACAGTCCTCCAAAAATCAACTAAGTCAACTCTGGTCAAAGTCAAAGTCCTGGTCAAAGTCAACCTTCCAGGTTGACCCTACTCGCCGAGTCAGCCTACTGACTCGCCGAGTTCATGAGCTCAGAAACCTCCTCCCTTCTCGACTCGACTCGCCGAGTAAGACCATGACTCGCCGAGTCGACTGATTTTCGAGTCCTGACCTGGCCAACTCACTGGGTCCCCACTCAACTCACTGATCTGAGTCTTAACTCGAAGGGTTTGGGGTTTCGCGACCTGACTCGCCGAGTCCAAGAACAGGCTCGCCGAGTTCAAGGCAATCTTCAACAGACTCGCCGAGTTGTTCTTCTAACCCATCGAGTTCCTGCCTATCTTCATCCAACTCGCCGAGTCCACCCATGCGACTCGCCGAGTTGCTACGCGATTTAATTCTGATATCTAGCCTGACTCACCGAGTCATCTCCCAGACTCGCCGAGTCCATACGTGCATTTCCATAATTTCAAGTTACAGAGCTTCTCCTTTGCTCCAAACAATAGATATGGGTTCCTAGAGTCCATTAGCAACATAAAGTTTCTAACTTTACGTGCTTCATGCGTCATAATACCAAAAACCAAGCTAGAGAGGAACTCCACTCATGGGGAAAGGCTTTTGCATAGCAACTAACATGGCTTTCTGCATTTTCGATCCAAAAGAGCTCAGATCTGGAGTTTCAATTTCAGATCTAGCTTATGCACCAATTCCTCATCACATATCTTAAAGAAACCCTAAAACTCCATGAAAGATGGATCTAGAAAGGAAAAAGCCAAGGATAACGATTCATTACCTCCAAATGCTCTTAAAAAGTTCCACCAACTCTGGATCCAAGGCCTCCTCTTGCACCACTATGAATCTCTTCTCTTCCAAGCTCCAAATTACTTCACCAAGGGTAGATCTTGCTCCAAAAATGATTTTGGTGGCTAGAGTTTGGGGTCCTGAACTATTGGGGCCGCAAATGAGCCCTAGGGAAGAGAATAAGATGCTTAAATAGGGTACCAAGTCCTAAAATTAGGGTTTCCTCGTTCAGACCCAACTCGCCGAGTTCACGAGCCGACTCGCCGAGTTGGTCACTTACTCGATCCCCCGGATCCCGCTCCGACTTGTCGAGTTCCTCCCTGGGCTCGATGAGTCCACTCCTTAACTTAGGGTTTCTTCCCTTTTCTTGGCCTTTCTGATCTTGGGTGTTACAACTCTCCCGCACTTAAACTAAACTTCGTCCTCGAAGTTTGCTATGGCCAACTGTCCTGCGAACTGCCTCCAACTCTCTGTCTGGGAAAACTAACACCCTTTTTGCCCATCACTCCAGCGACTCACAGTGCTGGTCACTACTATTGGTACGTATTGAATCCTTCTCTTTTCGATCCATAATTTCCTTAACGTTACTTCCTCCGACTGAAAATTATGTTACCCCTCATCCGCCTACCGGATGCACTGAGACCACCCTGGTCCAACTAATCTGCCAATATCTGAGTTACCGGACTCCCACCGGTCCCTACACCCCATCACAACCTACTAGTTGCTTCCAGCGACTTCTGAAGATACTTCGATTATATATATAACTGTTCTATCTACTCTGTCGCTCATACTGAAACAATGCTGTTGAAACCAGCTTGCTTATCTCCCATCTGATTACTCAACTCCTACTAACTCGAGCCTTCCATCCTGAAAGAAAAGCTACCTGCCTAGCTATCCTTACAGATCACTTATACTTGGCAGAAGGCTCAATTGATCCTGCTGATAGGGACTTGCCATTTCCAAATCAACCAACTATACCGCCAGCACTTGTATTCCAACACACATACTAATACTGACCCTCACACTACAACTATCCGAAACACTGAACTGCCTGCAACACTGAACTGCCTGAAACACTGAACTGCCTGAAACACTGAACTGCCTGAAACACTAAACTGCCTGAAACACTGAACTGCTTGATACACTGAACTGGCTGATACACTGAACTGCCTGAAACACTGAACTGCCTGATACACTAAACTGCATGAAACACTGAACTGCCTGAAACACTGAACTGCCATATGGCTACTTCCCAAATATCCCGAGACCTTCCTGGTCTCCAATCATTCGTCGGTTATCTACAATACTGAGTTCCGACTCAATTGTGGAGTCAAAGGACTCCTCACTTAGTCGCTCCCACGACTTCTGAACGAAATCTTTCTCTGGAACTAGTTTCCACTAGTTATCCTGTCACAGTGGCTCTAACAACCTTCCGATCCAATCGATCGGTCCAAACGTCACATCTTGGCCTCATCAATTCCACGACTAACAACCTGATGGCTCCCAGACTGACGGTAGCCCTTAACATACCCGAACCCCAACGGTCCACTGCTACTCTGATCTCATAACTGATGTGACGATCTATAGCCAAATTGCTAACTTAACCATAACTGAACCATTTGGGAAATCCGAAATCTAACCCGTGGATTCCCATATCCTCATTGCTGCACCCGAACGGGTGGGAACTACTGCTTTCCCGCGTCCAACAACACGTTCATGTTGCCTACTAATCTGATAAAGGCCACGACTACACTCGCGGACTTACAACTCTCTAATACTATCTGGCTGCTAGTGAATGCTACGGCTACCCCCGTAGACTTATAACACTCCTACTACTATCTGACTGCTAGTGAATGCTACGGTTACCCCCGCAGACTTACAACATTACTACTGCTATCTGACTGCTAGTGAATGCTACGGCTACCCCCGCAGACTTACAACACTACTAGTGCTATCTGACTGCTAGTGAATGCTACGGTTACCCCCGCAGACTTACAACACTACTACTACTATCTGAGGACATCCTGACTATCCCTAGTCCTGCTAGTGATTCCTCATCCTGATTTCTCAAAACCAGCCCTCAGTTCTTGAATACTACATTAACCTCGACATCTTATATCCTTGATATACTTAGCGCTTTGTCAAGGAATTCTTCGGCTTGGTTCCCAAACCAACCGTCTACTAATCCAGATACAAGAAGCTATTATTGGGAAGTTTCCAAACTCCCAACTCCTGAATCTACACAATCCTACATGCTGACTCTGTCACTGGCTACTAATACGAAAGCATCTCTTGCCAACCGTTCTCAGGATCCTCATTCTGACTCACTTGAGCCCTACAGGTGGTCCTCCAATCCTGAATTCCCAACCAGTTTCTAACCATCTCGATTACATGAACTAACTGCTGGGAAGGTCCTCGAACTCCCAATTCTGAACTTCTCAATCCGTCAATCACTGTGCTACTATCTTTTCTTCTCAGAGGCCGCACACTCATTCTGGGTCTACGTGGCTCTTATCCTTGTATACTCGGAGGGTTCTCCCCCACTTGGATTCGACTAATTCCTTACTGCTCACTGGTCGAAAGGATTCCCTACCTTCCTTCCATTAAAAGGGCGATATGTTGTCCGCCAACGTTTACCCTTGCCAGCGCTCCAACTAACTCTTACCAGATCCGCACCCTTCTTGCTATCTGACTGAGCACCCTTCGATCCTTAACTGTATTTGCTTTAGGGACTACATCCCGAGAACCTGCGTTTGGGGTGCACATCCCCAACCCACTTCCTTACTGACCGTTAGCTACTCCACTAAAAACTCTGGATTATCACTGCTGAGAATATAACTGATCATTACCCGACTAACGCCTTCCGCAAGTAGTAAGGCACTACTGAATCTTACACATACATGTTACAGTCACCGCATCTGAAGTAACCTGATCTAGAGGGAACGACCTCCAATTCACCATTCTAATCCCATGGTATGCAGATGGCATAAAACTCCGTCACAAGTAGGTAATATAATACCCCCAACACATATACTTATTGATATCAAAGCAACAACATAACAAATAATAACATGAATAATAATTGACAGGGAGGTAAAAGATACAGACCTCCATCACTCAGCGCTGCTCGAATCCTTGCTGAAATCAACCGGAAAACTCGGCTCCGAGCCGTGGGCGCCCTTGCCCGACCTCGGCAACCACTGGCGGTACTTGAAGTCCCAAGGGCAGGAGCTGGCACCTGCCCTGCTGTATACAAACTCGGACATTGGGCCTTCTTGTGGCCCTTCTGACTACAATGGAAACATATCGGATCAAGTCCCTGGGCGATGGTAACAGTACAATCTCTGCTAAAATGGCCAATCTGGCCGCACTTGAAACATCCAACATCGCCCCCACTTCTACGCCTGCATGTACCCATGTGCGTCCTACCACACTTCCCGCATCGACTGTGGCTCTGATAGTTCCTCGTCCTCAAATTCGACCCTTTGGGCCTTTTGCCCGAACCTGCGACTCCCTGAGTTTCATCCGTTTTCCTCTTCCTTTCCGATTCCCTGCCCGTCTCTCGCTCCTGCGTTACCTTGTCGACACTGCCCGTCGACTAAACAACAGCTGTCTGATCCTGGAGCTTCGCAATCAACCTATCAGTGATCCTCACAACCATGTCGGGCAGATCCTCACGAATGACTCGCGTAACCTCCTCAACTATCCAATCATGCAAAGGTCTCTCTTGGAGACAGGGTGCCCCATTCACTCCTGTCCCCTGATGGCAAAAACTAGAAATGGGATCTCCTTTCCTGATGGATCCCTGAACTCCATAAGAATCGGGGTCTAGACGAGCCCCAATCTGTCCTGAAACTATCCCGGCCTTAAAGGCCTTAAGATGACTGTCCATGAGCTCCACAATGGCCTCTCTAACCGAACCGAAAATCACTGGAGTCTGATCAATGATGTTACGCATGATCTCTGCGGAAATGAAATCCCTCATCTGATCCTCAAGCTGCCCGACTCTAGAGCCTGAGCCAGATCCCTTCCCGGCACCTGAACTGCCAACTGATATCTCGCGCAACGTCACCATGCTGAAAATATAACAATTCCTGATCAATTTACACACTACTTTTGAGGGATCTCTCACACACTCTACTAGTTCCCTGGTTTTGCCTTGGCTCCTCTTGAATCGAGTATGGATCCTCTGCTTTCAGTAGTACGGGCCCATACTACCTTCCACATCTATCCGTACTTTCCTCAAGAGTTACCTCAACTCCACCAAGTCCCCTTTTCTCTACTACTGATCTCTGCTACTCTCATCCTAGGCTTGCCCTAGGGAACCTTTGACTCCACCCAAACCAATCCTCAGATGCTGAAGGCCTCCTCGTAATGCCAATTAGCCACCACCTGAATACCATCACATGCAATGAGGCTCGGATAATCCTTCGAGTAAAAGTCTCGTCCTTACAACGGTTAGACTCAAACGAGAGCTGCGCAGTAGGGCCAAATCTAGCACTCTGAGATTATTCAACCCTGATCACATGTGATGTGACGTATTCACCTAATGGCTAACTCCCATCACTTAGAGTCCCACAAAGCACAAAGCAAGCAACATTCGGATGAAGGAAACATACTCAGGCAAAACTATTCTCATAACAAGAAACTGTACTAGCATACAATGCTAAGCTCATACTATCAGGCATAACCTACACAGGCTATCCTACTACTGTCTACTCAATACTAGCATGAAATTCTGATCAAGCTGAAACATATAAAGCAGGCACATAAGGCATCCTCCTACATTCTTAGTCCTATACTAGCATGCTGTTCTACTGAAACTGAAACTGAAACTGGAACTAAAACTGAAACGGAAACTAATGATCATAAACTTGTATGGGTAATTTGGGAGTACTTACTTGAGCTCGGCTGATTGCATGCACCACACCCTTTTCTCTTACCAAAACTCCTTTCTTTCTGAATTCTTTTGCTTTACTAAAACTGTTTTCTTTTTTTTTTTTTTTCAAAACTCTTTTTACAAAACTGTCTTTTCCTTTTTGAAAACCTTTATACCAATCCCTTAGTTTGAGTTCAGACACGCCCGAGGGTATGTTTGAATCCCACAAACCAAGGCTCTAATACCAACTTGTAACGACCCAAAATTCAAGACTAAAAATTTCTTTTTAAAACATTACTAAAACCATATTTATAAAAACGTATCATAAGTCATAACATAACTTTCGAGTATTAGATTCAAAACATAATCTCATTATCATAGTAAAAGATTTCCCAGGCTAACTGACTATGGTGTGTGCACTGCAATCTCTCCGAGCTCCTCTTTTGAAAACTCAGTACCTGAAACCAAAACTGAAAACCGTAAGCACAAAGCTTAGTGAGCTCCCCCAAACTACCACATACCATACAATAACATATAAAACACATACTGGGCCTTGCCCACTGCATCGGACCGAGGTCCAGACTAACTGGGGCCTTGCCCCCTGCATCGGACCGAAGTCAGAACTAACTGACTGGGACCTTGTCCCCTGCATCGGACCGGAGTCTGGACTAACTGGGGCCTTGCCACCTGCATCGGACCAAAGTCCGGACTAACTGACTGGGACCTTGTCCCCTGCATCGGACCGGAGTCCAGACTAACTGGGGCCTTGCCCCCTGCATCGGACGAAGTCCGGAACTAACTGAACAGAACATAACATAAACATATCAACTAACATGAACACACATATACTCCATACTGCATCGGGCCGTAGCCCGGAACACATAACACATAAATCCTGTCTGAGCCACGAAGGCATCAAACATACTAACTGCTGCATCAGACTAAAATCCAGAAACTACTGCTAGCTAAACGGGCCGGCATTGTGGCCTTAGACCCGTTCTTACTGGAAGGAAACTCACCTTAACTGCTGAGCTCTGCTGATAAACCTCTGGCTGCCAACCGACAACCCTTTGAGCCGCTGCTCCTCTAGCTCTACGAACTACCAATATCAATCATGACGCTTAGTTTGACAGTCCTCCAAAAATCAACTAAGTCAACTCTGGTCAAAGTCAAAGTCCTGGTCAAAGTCAACTTTCCAGGTTGACCCTACTCGCCGAGTCAGCCTACTGACTCGCCGAGTTCATGAGCTCAGAAACCTCCTCCCTTCTCGACTCGACTCGCCGAGTCAGACCATGACTCGCCGAGTCTACTGATTTCCGAGTCCTGACCTGGCCAGCTCACTGGGTCCCCACTCAACTCACTGAACCGAGTCTTAACTCGAAGGGTTTGGGGTTTCGCGACCTGACTCGCCGAGTCCAAGAACAGGCTCGCCGAGTTCAAGGCAATCATTAACAGACTCGCCGAGTTGTTCTTCCAACCCGTCGAGTTCCTGCCTATCTTCATCCAACTCGCCGAGTCCACCCATGTGACTCGCCGAGTTGCTACGCGATTTAAGTCTGATATCTAGCCTGACTCGCCGAGTCATCTCCCAGACTCGCCGAGTCCATACGTGCATTTCCATAATTTCAAGTTACAGAGCTTCTCCTTTGCTCCAAACAATAGATATGGGTTCCTAGAGTCCATTAGCAACATAAAGTTGCTAACTTTACGTGCTTCATGCGTCATAATACCAAAAACCAAGCTAGAGAGGAACTCCACTCATGGGGAAAGGCTTTTGCATAGCAACTAACATGGCTTTCTGCATTTTCGATCCAAAAGAGCTCAGATCTGGAGTTTCAATTTCAGATCTAGCTTATGCAGCAATTCCTCATCACATACTCTCAAAGAAACCCTAAAACTCCATGAAAGATGGATCTAGAAAGGAAAAAGCCAAGGATAACGATTCATTACCTCCAAATGCTCTTAAAAAGTTCCACCAACTCTGGATCCAAGGCCTCCTCTTGCACCACTATGAATCTCTTCTCTTCCAAGCTCCAAATTACTTCACCAAGGGTAGATCTTGCTCCAAAAATGATTTTGGTGGCTAGAGTTTGGGGTCCTGAACTATTGGGGCCGCAAATGAGCCCTAGGGAAGAGAATAAGATGCTTAAATAGGGTACCAAGTCCTAAAATTAGGGTTTCCTCGTTCAGACCCAACTCGCCGAGTTCACGAGCCGACTCGCCGAGTTGGTCACTTACTCGATCCCCCGGATCCCGCTCCGACTCGTCGAGTTCTTCCCTGGGCTCGATGAGTCCACTCCTTAACTTAGGGTTTCTTCCCTTTTCTTGGCCTTTCTGATGTTGGGTGTTACAACTCTCCGCCACTTAAACTAAACTTCGTCCTCAAAGTTTGCTATGGCCAACTGTCCTGCGAACTGCCTCCAACTCTCTGTCTGGGAAAACTAACACCCTTTTTGTCCATCACTCCAGCGACTCACAGTGCTGGTCACTACTATTGGTACGTACTGAATCCTTCTCTTTTCCATAATTTCCTTAACGTTACTTCCTCCGACTGAAAATTATGTTACCCCTCATCCGCCTACCGGATGCACTGAGACCACCCTGGTCCAACTAATCTGCCAATATCTGAGTTACCGGACTCCCACCGGTCCCTACACCCCATCACAACCTACTAGTTGCTTCCAGCGACTTCTGAAGATACTTCGATTATATATATAACTGTTCTATCTACTCTGTCGCTCATACCGAAACAATGCTGCTGAAACCAGCTTGCTTATCTCCCATCTGATTACTCAACTCCTACTAACTCGAGCCTTCCATCCTGAAAGAAAAGCTACCTGCCTAGCTATCCTTACAGATCACTTATACTTGGCAGAAGGCTCAATTGATCCTGCTGATAGGGACTTGCCATTTCCAAATCAACCAACTATACCGCCAGCACTTGCATTCCAACACACATACTAATACTGACCCTCACACTACAACTATCCGAAACACTGAACTGCCTGCAACACTGAACTGCCTGAAACACTGAACTGCCTGAAACACTGAACTGCCTGAAACACTAAACTGCCTGAAACACTGAATTGCTTGATACACTGAACTGCCTGATACACTGAACTGCCTGAAACACTGAACTGCCTGATACACTAAACTGCATGAAACACTGAACTGCCTGAAACACTGAACTGCCATATGGCTACTTCCCAAATATCCCGAGACCTTCCTGGTCTCCAATCATTCGTCGGTTATCTACAATACTGAGTTCCGACTCAATTGTGGAGTCAAAGGACTCCTCACTTAGTCGCTCCCACGACTTCTGAACGAAATCTTTCTCTGGAACTAGTTTCCACTAGTTATCCTGTCACAGTGGCTCTAACAACCTTCCGATCCAATCGATCGGTCCAAACGTCACATCCTGGCCTCATCAATTCCACGACTAACAACTTGATGGCTCCCAGACTGACGGTAGCCCTTAACATACCCGAACCCCAACGGTCCACTGCTACTCTGATCTCATAACTGATGTGACGATCTATAGCCAAATTGCTAACTTAACCATAACTGAACCATTTGGGAAATCCGAAATCTAACCCGTGGATTCCCATATCCTCACTGCTGCACCCGAACGGGTGGGAACTACTGCTTTCCCGCGTCCAACAACACGTTCATGCTGCCTACTAATCTGATAAAGGCCACGACTACAATCGCGGACTTACAACTCTCTAATACTATCTGGCTGCTAGTGAATGCTACGGCTACCCCCGTAGACTTATAACACTCCTACTACTATCTGAATGCTAGTGAATGCTACGGTTACCCCCGCAGACTTACAACATTACTATTGCTATCTGACTGCTAGTGAATGCTACGGCTACCCCCGCAGACTTACAACACTACTAGTGCTATCTGACTGCTAGTGAATGCTACGGTTACCCCCGCAGACTTACAACACTACTACTACTATCTGAGGACATCCTGACTATCCTTAGTCCTGCTAGTGATTCCTCATCCTGATTTCTCAAAACCAGCCCTCAGTTCTTGAATACTGCATTAACCTCGACATCTTATATCCTTGATATACTTAGCGCTTTGTCAAGGAATTCTTCGGCTTGGTTCCCAAACCAACCGCCTACTAATCCAGATACAAGAAGCTATTATTGGGAAGTTTCCAAACTCCCAACTCCTGAATCTACACAATCCTACATGCTGACTCTGTCACTGGCTACTAATACGAAAGCATCTCTTGCCAACCGTTCTCAGGATCCTCATTCCGACTCACTTGAGCCCTACAGGTGGTCCTCCAATCCTGAATTCCCAACCAGCTTCTAACCATCTCGATTACATGAACTAACTGCTGGGAAGGTCCTCGAACTCCCAATTCTGAACTTCTCAATCCGTCAATCACTGTGCTACTATCTTTTCTTCTCAGAGGCCGCACACTCATTCTGGGTCTACGTGGCTCTTATCCTTGTATACTCGGAGGGTTCTCCCCCACTTGGATTCGACTAATTCCTTACTGCTCACTGGTCGAAAGGATTCCCTACCTTCCTTCCATTAAAAGGGCGATATGTTGTCCGCCAACGTTTACCCTTGCCAGCGCTCCAACTAACTCTTACCAGATCCGCACCCTTCTTGCTATCTGACTGAGCACCCTTCGATCCTTAACTGTATTTGCTTTAGGGACTACATCCCGAGAACCTGCGTTTGGGGTGCACATCCCCAACCCACTTCCTTACTGACCGTTAGCTACTCCACTAAAAACTCTGGATTATCACTGCTGAGAATATAACTGATCATTACCCGACTAACGCCTTCCGCAAGTAGTAAGGCACTACTGAATCTTACACATACATGTTACAGTCACCGCATCTGAAGTAACCTGATCTAGAGGGA
Source organism: Lactuca sativa (assembly GCF_002870075.4). Taxonomy (NCBI): domain Eukaryota; kingdom Viridiplantae; phylum Streptophyta; class Magnoliopsida; order Asterales; family Asteraceae; genus Lactuca; species Lactuca sativa. Next base: position 192,066,620 of record NC_056629.2, read on the forward strand.
ACGACCTCCAATTCACCATTCTAATCCCATGGTATGCAGATGGCATAAAACTCCGTCACAAGTAGGTAATATAATACCCCCAACACATATACTTATTGATATCAAAGCAACAACATAACAAATAATAACATGAATAATAATTGACAGGGAGGTAAAAGATACAGACCTCCATCACTCAGCGCTGCTCGAATCCTTGCTGAAATCAACCGGAAAACTCGGCTCCGAGCCGTGGGCGCCCTTGCCCGACCTCGGCAACCACTGGCGGTACTTGAAGTCCCAAGGGCAGGAGCTGGCACCTGCCCTGCTGTATACAAACTCGGACATTGGGCCTTCTTGTGGCCCTTTTGACTGCAATGGAAACATATCGGATCAAGTCCCTGGGCGATGGTAACAGTACAATCTCTGCTAAAATGGCCAATCTGGCCGCACTTGAAACATCCAACATCGCCCCCACTTCTACGCCTGCATGTACCCATGTGCGTCCTACCACACTTCCCGCATCGACTGTGGCTCTGATAGTTCCTCGTCCTCAAATTCGACCCTTTGGGCCTTTTGCCCGAACCTGCGACTCCCTGAGTTTCATCCGTTTTCCTCTTCCTTTCCGATTCCCTGCCCGTCTCTCGCTCCTGCGTTACCTTGTCGACACTGCCCGTCGACTAAACAACAGCTGTCTGATCCTGGAGCTTCGCAATCAACCTATCAGTGATCCTCACAACCATGTCGGGCAGATCCTCACGAATGACTCGCGTAACCTCCTCAACTATCCAATCATGCAAAGGTCTCTCTTGGAGACAGGGTGCCCCATTCACTCCTGTCCCCTGATGGCAAAAACTAGAAATGGGATCTCCTTTCCTGATGGATCCCTGAACTCCATAAGAATCGGGGTCTAGACGAGCCCCAATCTGTCCTGAAACTATCCCGGCCTTAAAGGCCTTAAGATGACTGTCCATGAGCTCCACAATGGCCTCTCTAACCGAACCGAAAATCACTGGAGTCTGATCAATGATGTTACGCATGATCTCTGCGGAAATGAAATCCCTCATCTGATCCTCAAGCTGCCCGACTCTAGAGCCTGAGCCAGATCCCTTCCCGGCACCTGAACTGCCAACTGATATCTCGCGCAACGTCACCATGCTGAAAATATAACAATTCCTGATCAATTTACACACTACTTTTGAGGGATCTCTCACACACTCTACTAGTTCCCTGGTTTTGCCTTGGCTCCTCTTGAATCGAGTATGGATCCTCTGCTTTCAGTAGTACGGGCCCATACTACCTTCCACATCTATCCGTACTTTCCTCAAGAGTTACCTCAACTCCACCAAGTCCCCTTTTCTCTACTACTGATCTCTGCTACTCTCATCCTAGGCTTGCCCTAGGGAACCTTTGACTCCACCCAAACCAATCCTCAGATGCTGAAGGCCTCCTCGTAATGCCAATTAGCCACCACCTGAATACCATCACATGCAATGAGGCTCGGATAATCCTTCGAGTAAAAGTCTCGTCCTTACAACGGTTAGACTCAAACGAGAGCTGCGCAGTAGGGCCAAATCTAGCACTCTGAGATTATTCAACCCTGATCACATGTGATGTGACGTATTCACCTAATGGCTAACTCCCATCACTTAGAGTCCCACAAAGCACAAAGCAAGCAACATTCGGATGAAGGAAACATACTCAGGCAAAACTATTCTCATAACAAGAAACTGTACTAGCATACAATGCTAAGCTCATACTATCAGGCATAACCTACACAGGCTATCCTACTACTGTCTACTCAATACTAGCATGAAATTCTGATCAAGCTGAAACATATAAAGCAGGCACATAAGGCATCCTCCTACATTCTTAGTCCTATACTAGCATGCTGTTCTACTGAAACTGAAACTGAAACTGGAACTAAAACTGAAACGGAAACTAATGATCATAAACTTGTATGGGTAATTTGGGAGTACTTACTTGAGCTCGGCTGATTGCATGCACCACACCCTTTTCTCTTACCAAAACTCCTTTCTTTCTGAATTCTTTTGCTTTACTAAAACTGTTTTCTTTTTTTTTTTTTCAAAACTCTTTTTACAAAACTGTCTTTTCCTTTTTGAAAACCTTTATACCAATCCCTTAGTTTGAGTTCAGACACGCCCGAGGGTATGTTTGAATCCCACAAACCAAGGCTCTAATACCAACTTGTAACGACCCAAAATTCAAGACTAAAAATTTCTTTTTAAAACATTACTAAAACCATATTTATAAAAACGTATCATAAGTCATAACATAACTTTCGAGTATTAGATTCAAAACATAATCTCATTATCATAGTAAAAGATTTCCCAGGCTAACTGACTATGGTGTGTGCACTGCAATCTCTCCGAGCTCCTCTTTTGAAAACTCAGTACCTGAAACCAAAACTGAAAACCGTAAGCACAAAGCTTAGTGAGCTCCCCCAAACTACCACATACCATACAATAACATATAAAACACATACTGGGCCTTGCCCACTGCATCGGACCGAGGTCCAGACTAACTGGGGCCTTGCCCCCTGCATCGGACCGAAGTCAGAACTAACTGACTGGGACCTTGTCCCCTGCATCGGACCGGAGTCTGGACTAACTGGGGCCTTGCCACCTGCATCGGACCAAAGTCCGGACTAACTGACTGGGACCTTGTCCCCTGCATCGGACCGGAGTCCAGACTAACTGGGGCCTTGCCCCCTGCATCGGACGAAGTCCGGAACTAACTGAACAGAACATAACATAAACATATCAACTAACATGAACACACATATACTCCATACTGCATCGGGCCGTAGCCCGGAACACATAACACATAAATCCTGTCTGAGCCACGAAGGCATCAAACATACTAACTGCTGCATCAGACTAAAATCCAGAAACTACTGCTAGCTAAACGGGCCGGCATTGTGGCCTTAGACCCGTTCTTACTGGAAGGAAACTCACCTTAACTGCTGAGCTCTGCTGATAAACCTCTGGCTGCCAACCGACAACCCTTTGAGCCGCTGCTCCTCTAGCTCTACGAACTACCAATATCAATCATGACGCTTAGTTTGACAGTCCTCCAAAAATCAACTAAGTCAACTCTGGTCAAAGTCAAAGTCCTGGTCAAAGTCAACTTTCCAGGTTGACCCTACTCGCCGAGTCAGCCTACTGACTCGCCGAGTTCATGAGCTCAGAAACCTCCTCCCTTCTCGACTCGACTCGCCGAGTCAGACCATGACTCGCCGAGTCTACTGATTTCCGAGTCCTGACCTGGCCAGCTCACTGGGTCCCCACTCAACTCACTGAACCGAGTCTTAACTCGAAGGGTTTGGGGTTTCGCGACCTGACTCGCCGAGTCCAAGAACAGGCTCGCCGAGTTCAAGGCAATCATTAACAGACTCGCCGAGTTGTTCTTCCAACCCGTCGAGTTCCTGCCTATCTTCATCCAACTCGCCGAGTCCACCCATGTGACTCGCCGAGTTGCTACGCGATTTAAGTCTGATATCTAGCCTGACTCGCCGAGTCATCTCCCAGACTCGCCGAGTCCATACGTGCATTTCCATAATTTCAAGTTACAGAGCTTCTCCTTTGCTCCAAACAATAGATATGGGTTCCTAGAGTCCATTAGCAACATAAAGTTGCTAACTTTACGTGCTTCATGCGTCATAATACCAAAAACCAAGCTAGAGAGGAACTCCACTCATGGGGAAAGGCTTTTGCATAGCAACTAACATGGCTTTCTGCATTTTCGATCCAAAAGAGCTCAGATCTGGAGTTTCAATTTCAGATCTAGCTTATGCAGCAATTCCTCATCACATACTCTCAAAGAAACCCTAAAACTCCATGAAAGATGGATCTAGAAAGGAAAAAGCCAAGGATAACGATTCATTACCTCCAAATGCTCTTAAAAAGTTCCACCAACTCTGGATCCAAGGCCTCCTCTTGCACCACTATGAATCTCTTCTCTTCCAAGCTCCAAATTACTTCACCAAGGGTAGATCTTGCTCCAAAAATGATTTTGGTGGCTAGAGTTTGGGGTCCTGAACTATTGGGGCCGCAAATGAGCCCTAGGGAAGAGAATAAGATGCTTAAATAGGGTACCAAGTCCTAAAATTAGGGTTTCCTCGTTCAGACCCAACTCGCCGAGTTCACGAGCCGACTCGCCGAGTTGGTCACTTACTCGATCCCCCGGATCCCGCTCCGACTCGTCGAGTTCTTCCCTGGGCTCGATGAGTCCACTCCTTAACTTAGGGTTTCTTCCCTTTTCTTGGCCTTTCTGATGTTGGGTGTTACAACTCTCCGCCACTTAAACTAAACTTCGTCCTCAAAGTTTGCTATGGCCAACTGTCCTGCGAACTGCCTCCAACTCTCTGTCTGGGAAAACTAACACCCTTTTTGTCCATCACTCCAGCGACTCACAGTGCTGGTCACTACTATTGGTACGTACTGAATCCTTCTCTTTTCCATAATTTCCTTAACGTTACTTCCTCCGACTGAAAATTATGTTACCCCTCATCCGCCTACCGGATGCACTGAGACCACCCTGGTCCAACTAATCTGCCAATATCTGAGTTACCGGACTCCCACCGGTCCCTACACCCCATCACAACCTACTAGTTGCTTCCAGCGACTTCTGAAGATACTTCGATTATATATATAACTGTTCTATCTACTCTGTCGCTCATACCGAAACAATGCTGCTGAAACCAGCTTGCTTATCTCCCATCTGATTACTCAACTCCTACTAACTCGAGCCTTCCATCCTGAAAGAAAAGCTACCTGCCTAGCTATCCTTACAGATCACTTATACTTGGCAGAAGGCTCAATTGATCCTGCTGATAGGGACTTGCCATTTCCAAATCAACCAACTATACCGCCAGCACTTGCATTCCAACACACATACTAATACTGACCCTCACACTACAACTATCCGAAACACTGAACTGCCTGCAACACTGAACTGCCTGAAACACTGAACTGCCTGAAACACTGAACTGCCTGAAACACTAAACTGCCTGAAACACTGAATTGCTTGATACACTGAACTGCCTGATACACTGAACTGCCTGAAACACTGAACTGCCTGATACACTAAACTGCATGAAACACTGAACTGCCTGAAACACTGAACTGCCATATGGCTACTTCCCAAATATCCCGAGACCTTCCTGGTCTCCAATCATTCGTCGGTTATCTACAATACTGAGTTCCGACTCAATTGTGGAGTCAAAGGACTCCTCACTTAGTCGCTCCCACGACTTCTGAACGAAATCTTTCTCTGGAACTAGTTTCCACTAGTTATCCTGTCACAGTGGCTCTAACAACCTTCCGATCCAATCGATCGGTCCAAACGTCACATCCTGGCCTCATCAATTCCACGACTAACAACTTGATGGCTCCCAGACTGACGGTAGCCCTTAACATACCCGAACCCCAACGGTCCACTGCTACTCTGATCTCATAACTGATGTGACGATCTATAGCCAAATTGCTAACTTAACCATAACTGAACCATTTGGGAAATCCGAAATCTAACCCGTGGATTCCCATATCCTCACTGCTGCACCCGAACGGGTGGGAACTACTGCTTTCCCGCGTCCAACAACACGTTCATGCTGCCTACTAATCTGATAAAGGCCACGACTACAATCGCGGACTTACAACTCTCTAATACTATCTGGCTGCTAGTGAATGCTACGGCTACCCCCGTAGACTTATAACACTCCTACTACTATCTGAATGCTAGTGAATGCTACGGTTACCCCCGCAGACTTACAACATTACTATTGCTATCTGACTGCTAGTGAATGCTACGGCTACCCCCGCAGACTTACAACACTACTAGTGCTATCTGACTGCTAGTGAATGCTACGGTTACCCCCGCAGACTTACAACACTACTACTACTATCTGAGGACATCCTGACTATCCTTAGTCCTGCTAGTGATTCCTCATCCTGATTTCTCAAAACCAGCCCTCAGTTCTTGAATACTGCATTAACCTCGACATCTTATATCCTTGATATACTTAGCGCTTTGTCAAGGAATTCTTCGGCTTGGTTCCCAAACCAACCGCCTACTAATCCAGATACAAGAAGCTATTATTGGGAAGTTTCCAAACTCCCAACTCCTGAATCTACACAATCCTACATGCTGACTCTGTCACTGGCTACTAATACGAAAGCATCTCTTGCCAACCGTTCTCAGGATCCTCATTCCGACTCACTTGAGCCCTACAGGTGGTCCTCCAATCCTGAATTCCCAACCAGCTTCTAACCATCTCGATTACATGAACTAACTGCTGGGAAGGTCCTCGAACTCCCAATTCTGAACTTCTCAATCCGTCAATCACTGTGCTACTATCTTTTCTTCTCAGAGGCCGCACACTCATTCTGGGTCTACGTGGCTCTTATCCTTGTATACTCGGAGGGTTCTCCCCCACTTGGATTCGACTAATTCCTTACTGCTCACTGGTCGAAAGGATTCCCTACCTTCCTTCCATTAAAAGGGCGATATGTTGTCCGCCAACGTTTACCCTTGCCAGCGCTCCAACT